>NW_028277165.1:29997368-30310263 GCF_051122295.1 Plectrocnemia conspersa
CGATTTTTTCCGAGCTGTTTGACTGTAAATCCTTAGATTAGACCATTTTTTCTCCGACAAAAACTCCACAGTGATTCCGTTAAACTTTTTCATAATAAAAAAAATAATTACCGCTTATTATTCATTTAGTTTCAACCCTAATTAAGAGCAAATTCTACATCGTACACGCGCGAGTAATCCAGAATAGTTGGAGTCGTGAACGATCGAAACTTACACGTGTAGTACACGTTTCTAATTATTATACCAGTTGTTAATTCTGCGACATTTGATCTTGTTAATTAATGCCATATACTACATACGTGTCCACAATATATTGAAATTTGTATGTAAACGTACGGTGTATCAGCCTATTGATTTTATACGTAACCTGTTAAATATACGTATGTTGTTTAATATTCAAAGTTATTTTGAATAAAGTGATTTGTTTCACCTAATCGAAATGTAATTGAAGGGTTCGGTTTTCAATGTAGTAATTATTTAATTAAATACTAGTTAAAATTGATTACCCGTACGATGAAATCGTAATTCAGTAATAAATTTAAATGATTTTTAATCTCTCTGTATTAGTATATTATTTAAATAGCTTACTATATTATTTAGTGATTGTTTTAAATTAACATTAAATTGCTAAGAAAAATAAGATATAGATTAGTATAAAATAAAATTATTTTAAATTAACAATATGTACAACAAGGATCATAGCAATATTAAAAATTAAATTAAATGAAGCTTCTGTATTTAATATATTTAAGTAATAATTTATTTTTATCAAGTTTTACGGTTAAAAGTAAGATTATTTTGTCGATTTATATGTTTATATTGATTGCAAAAAAAAATAAAACAACAATCTTTTTATAATTCTGTAAATCATTTTGTACAAAAAAAATCGACGATATTCGATTATTGATTTAATAAATATGGTTTTTGCTATTTATTTTAATGGCAACGAAACATTATAGTTGAAATAAAAAATATATATTTTTACAATATCTTTTACGATTTGTAATTACATACTTAATTATTTTAAATGAAGCAAAGTTTATTTTTTGATTACATTATTTCTTTTAACCGTTTTATACCTATTAATAAATTTAATATGAATTTCTACAATAGCCGAAAATAAATGGTATGAAATGTCGATAGATCAAATAAAAGATGTTCCAATTAAAAAATGAATTAATCCAACTCCGAGAAACAACATAATAAATATGTAGATTGATAGAAATATGCATAAAGATCCTTAAAAAATAGCAGAAAAAATAAATACATACTACATTGAGAGTATAAAAGAGATTGTGAATTCAATACTTAATTTTATTAATTAAGTGCAATTTAGTTCATTTAAATCAGTATTATTAGAAAAAATTCATAAAATAATATATGTATTAAAAAAACGGTACTGCTGGATTAGATGTAAATGTAATTAAATAAATAGCTGATAATTTGAAAATTTCTAATAATATACCTATACCTAAAATAAAAAATAGTAAATAGGTTAAGGAAATGAGACCTATTAATACGTTGCCTTGTATTATATATAAAAATTAATTCAACAATTAATTCTATGTGAACAACAATCGAGATTCAGAGAAAAACATTTTACTAAGACTACGTTACAAGTAATGATAAATAATTGATTGTTGGCCAAGGATAAGAACAAAATCATTGGAGATTTTAAGAGAGCTTTCGAAACAATAGACAATAATAATGTTGAAGAAATTGGAAAATATCTGTATAAGTGAATTATTTAAAAAAAAAGCAAAAAGTTAAAATCAATTATTCATATTTCAAAGAAATATTATTATTTCACGGTGTACCACATGGATCTAAATCGGGACCATTATTATTTATATTATATATTAATGGTATAGTAAAACAAAAAGTGTAAAACATGTCTGTTTGCGGATGACATAATAATGTATTGCATAGGTTGATAATTTAAATAATAAATTTATAAATATGGTTAAAAAATAATGTAATTAAACTAAATGTATGTATATTAATCATAAAAATGTTAGATAATAATAAAAAAATAGTTGTATATAACCCAAAATTGATAATATAAAATATTTACGAGTCATTGTAGATACAAAATTAAATTTTAAGGAACATTGTTTTTACATATTAAAAAAAAATAGTGAAAAAATAATTATAATATATATTGGGTGTGCTATAAAAAATAAAAAAAAAAGTACATTTTTTCATTTTTATTAGCCGAGGTTTTGACATGCCTAAACTGCCTTACAGCTTTTTCCCATATAAAAATAAATAAATAAACATCAAACCTAATCTAAAATATTATTATATAAAAATATCAAATTTCCAATAAACATAAACTTATAATTATTTATATATAAAATCTAATCTTCTTTCTTTAATCATAAATTTTTCTATCACGCTGTCATAAAAAGTGCTCTTCTTTTTAATATCCCTAAGGATCCCTTTTTCTATTGAAATCAAGCTAAGGCCACATAGCCTTTCTTGGCCTTAGGTACTTCGATAACAATTATTAATTCGTTTCAGAGCAGAAAATGAACGTTTTGCTGAAGCAGTACTGCTTGGAAGAGTTAATATTAGTTTGCCTAATTTATCTATTTCCTGAAAACCTGACTCAAGATTATTTGTGTTCATAAGTTGTACAAGCTCATGAACAGATTTCTCTGCAAATTTAGGTAAATGATTAAGAACAGCAAGCTCATTTTTTAAACTTATATAATCAAATAATGCTCCATATAATTGTTGCAGTTTGGTAAGTAATTCATTTGGAAATTTTTCTTTATATTGCTCATATTTTTCTTTCTCCAGAAGGTGAAAATATTCCAATTTGGACATTGAAGTAAAACGGTTTTCAATTTGCTTACATATTTTATTAAATAGTTGGCTAAACGCGTGCTTTTCTTCAACAAGCAAATCATTACTCAGTCTTGGATAATTTTCTTCCGTTACATAAGAATCCCATAATGTTTCATAATTATTTTCCTGTTCATGTCTGAGTTGTTGCAAAATTTTGGTAACTTTCTTACAGCAATATAATATGTCAAAAGATTTGGACTGTAAAATGTTAAATAGCACATCAGTTTTTCCAAAAAGGTTTGAAAATATGTGGAGAAGTTTTCTTGTTTCAAAATCTTCCAAAAAGCTAAGAAAACCTCGTGCTTTTATTACAGTGTTGGGGTCCCATAGTTCACAATTTTTCACGACGTCTCGAAAAAAGTCCGTAAATTCATTTCTGTATTTTTGCACTGTGTTACTTAACTGTGATGTATAATTCCATCTTGTAGGTGTAACAGAAGGAAGTCTTCTAGCTACAAACTCTTGTAAAGCATTTATTCGTTTGGAAGATTTCGAAAAGAATGCAGACAGTCAATTTAAAGTTTGAAAGAATGATTTGCACACTTTTATATTGGAAAGACCTTGTTGTAATGTTAAATTCAACATATGAGCATAGCAGTGTGTAAAAATGGCCAGTGGATAAACTTCGAGTACTTTGGCTTGCAAACCATTAATATGCCCACTCATTACACTCGCCCCATCATAAGTCAGTCCAACTAATTTTTCTTGAATTTGAAATTCTTCAATTATATTTACAACGTGGCAAAATAAGCCATCGGCTGTTTTATCAGAGCTAACGTCTGTAAAGCCAATAAACCGCTCGTAAAGTTTACCTTCATAAACAAAACGCAAAACTGTTGAGAGCTGTGAGTTCGTCATTATATCTGAAGTTTCGTCAAGAATAATAGCAACAAAATTTGCTGAATTTACTTCTTCCTTAATATTATCTTCAATTTAATTTCATAACTTCTTTTTGAAAATGGATTATTCAAAATATCTTCAACAGTATTCTTCATCATTATTGGGGTAAATAAAAAAATATAATCTAGAATAGAAAATTAAATATTGATCATATGTAAATAAGATAATAAACTATTTTACGCCAAAATATATAAAATGAGTGACCTGTTGTTGTGATATAATGTAATAAAAAAGCAGCGACGGACGCAAGAGTTTTTGAAGTACGCGCACCAAATTCGAAACCAATTTTACTACTGAGCGCTGCCAGCCGACAGATCGACTTCAGCCGTTAAATCTCGGAACAATTTACTTTAGTCGGCGGCCGCGCGCAAGGTCGGCGCGTTATATGTGTTGTTCCAAAACGATCGCTCGCGCGAAAACGTTCAGAGCGAATGACAAATACCAATGCATACTATACACTGCATATTAAAATTTTATAATTTTGCATACTACTGTATGCAAAATGATGTCGCTTTACGCCTTAAATTTTCTAAATTTCTCAATTTATATTATAGATGGTTTTGCGGGTGTGCGCCGCACACCTAGCACACCCTGAATATACGCCCCTGCTTGATAGATAGGAATGATTAAATGTTTAAGAAATATTGAAAATGAATATTCTAGTATTTATATATAAGTTAGAAAATAATATGTTACCAGAGTATTTTAATAAGCATTTAATAAGAAACATAGATGTACATAGATTTAATAATAAAAAAATAAAGAAAATTTAAGTATTGTTAGGTTTAAGAAAATGAGTACGGCTAGGGGAATAAGGTACTGAAGTGTGAATTTGTATAATAATATTCCTGGAAAAATCTGCAAAAATAAATTCCTAAATGGAATAAAAAAACACATTCTTGTAATAAGAAATAAATTAAAATATCAAGTGTTTCTTATTTTCTGATTATATTATATGTATGTTTAGTTAAAATTTGTTTGGTGTAAAAATTAGGTATTAAGGTAAATAAATTAGAAAATGAAATAAATATTTAGAGAATAAAGCGAAAAATCATCAATAGATGTTTTGATTTATTCTAGTAATTTTTCAGGGTTTATAATAAATATAATTTAAACTATAAGAGATAAAACTTTTAACTTAAGTTTATATATTTTTTTTGAGTGATATAAACCACAGATGAGCTGACATTATCGTGGTTTAAAAAATGCTGTTTTGTCGTTAAATAATACATAGCTTAAATTATTATTGTCTCCTTTGATTTTACAAGATAAAACACTACAATAATCTGAATATCTATCAAGTAGATCAAAACCATTTTCTTGCTAGAGTATTATATATCCACTTTGCAATTTGATCCCAAAATGATCCCAAAATGGTCTATTTGATTCGGTCTAGCGAACAGATTATCAACCTAATATTCAATGAATTATTCTGTGGTACTATATCACAGAGCTTTGATACAATTCCCAGCTTATATAGATTTTATAAGATCAATCAAGTGTCAGTAACATAAAATGGACAAGGTTTATCATTCAACAATACATTTCTGATCGGATCGCTTAAATTTTAACAAATCTCCGACCATACACCAAACATATATTATTAGTCGCAGTAGCTGCTCTACTTCCTTTTTAAATTTATGCATTATGCAATGTCTGATGTAAATATTATTTTTGCCCATCGGAAATTTTGTATTTTAAACGTGTTTCTTTTAAAAGTAATGACAAAAATATGTTTTACACTATCTAAGAATAACTACATTATTACTATTTCACATAAATTAAAAAATAAAATATAATGAATTAATTTTCCAACTGTTGTTAGATAAAATAAAATATAATAACATGATGCATAAACATAGATGATATTAATATATTATTCTCACGATTAGACATCGTATATTGGAACATTTCAACATTTAACCATTAGTCATAATCACGTAGCATCGCTAAACAGTCCCCTGGATTAAATAATGTTTGTAGCTTTGAGATAATACAAACAATATACTACGCATAGTAAAATATTTAAATTATGATCTTGTGATCTATCTAAATTTTAAATGAGTAAAATGTTATGGAAATTAACTGTTCATTTAAATAAATTATAAATCGGTCGTAAATTGTTTTATAAATGTGTTTTTTGTTGTCATTGAATTGATAACTTAATCTCCATTTTTAAATTATTTAAATACATTTTTTTTTTGGGAATAAATACAATATATAGCAGCATAACCGCGTCAATCTCGCGGTCGCTTCTCCCTTGAATATCCAATGATTCTATCAGCCCTCACGTCCGATATAATCCAGAATTGGAACATAAGCCTTTCCCACCCCCTTTTCAATTTTATCGCGCCCATATAAAAAAATCGAAAAACATCTGTCTTATACGATTATAACAGGCACGTCCCTTATAACGCGAGGATACTTTTGTGGGGCTGAAAAACGGGGTGAACCTTTTAAGAAGACAAATTGGACGGATCCCAAGCTTAATTTGGCGTGTATTTATTGCTGGACATTACTTCGGCGGCACCACGGACCTCCTGAAGAATGGCGCAATAATATATTATCGTGTCACTAATAACAACTTCGCCTTTTTTATCTCACTCCAAACGTGGCTTAAGCGAGAGGACGTTAGATAGAGACACTCAAAAGTAACAGAGGATCGGAAGTTTTCATGGCGAAATGAGTATTGTAAATCTACAAAATGTATATTTGGTTGGAGTTTTATTGCTAAAGATAAGGAATGAATAATCCATTTATTTTTGGCGTTTTAACAACAGCTCCGCCTTCAAGCAATCATAGCAATTCAAATGTCCTTGCCATACACTTATTGATTTTAACGAATAAAATAAAAATGATTTTAAATATATACGACAAATGAGACGGTATATATTTTATTGCACAAGTGTACATCAATATGCATAAATAATTCAGGTGTCAGTATCGGGCGGCAATGTTGAATGCAAAAGAGTCAAGGTTATTTAAAATTTTGTAGCAAGCAGTCGACTTTTACATAGAGTAATTGTAAAAGTCATTTAAGAGTATTTTTTTAGCTCTCTCTTAAGTGGGCAAGTATAGACAAGTGTCTCTGTCATGTTGTTTTTTTGATGAATAAAAAAATGCTTATTTAAACCAATAAGACCATTTTGTAAAACTTCACTTTAATAAAAAAGCATAAATAATTTTCCCAAGTCATT
The DNA here is from genome assembly GCF_051122295.1 of Plectrocnemia conspersa. NCBI lineage: Eukaryota > Metazoa > Arthropoda > Insecta > Trichoptera > Polycentropodidae > Plectrocnemia > Plectrocnemia conspersa. The sequence goes on from NW_028277165.1 coordinate 30,004,319, forward strand.
AATTAAGCAACTGTTTAAGATAGACACAAAAAAAACAATTTAGATAATACCCTAAAATAGTAATAGAGTCTCACTGGCTATGAAGTCACATTCCCCTAAGGTTCCCAAACTTTAAAGTAGGAAATGTAGGTGTATCATACCAATGTAAATTATTAATATATTTGTAAAATATTCTTAAAACATAATATTTTTAAATTAAAATCATTTTAATATATGCTATATATATACATGCATTATTAATTTATATAAGTTCATGCCAAACGGTGTCGAATGCTTATTCTATATCTATCATTAATATTTCTGTAATTTTTTTTCATGTTGAAATTAAATGTAAAGTGCTTATTATGCTATTTTTCGTTATTTTATTTCTATAAACTAATTCTATAAACGAATTTAATATATATTATTGAATAAAAAAAATAAGTAATAAATACAGCCTTTTGTAGGTATTCTAATTTTGATATAATTTTTAATTATATCAAGTAATTATTGAACACAGTCGTAAATTCGAACCGTTAACGCTACAATAAAAAACCAATTTGTATTAAGGGTCCTTGGGAATTTGACCTCGTGGTTAAGGTCGTAAAAGTAATCGAAAAGTGAGGAACGGGTGATAATTCGATACCGTTAATGCTACAAGAGACATGTTTTATACTGTTTATTTTTAATTAACTTTTGGGTATTTGACGAATGATGTCGTCTAGACGCTGAAAAAATAAAATAATAAGATTTTCGTTTCAGAGTTATATAACGAAGTTAATATATTCAACAAAAATATAGTTTTCATTAGAATAGCATTAATGCATATTTTTTATATCAAAGATTGAGATTTATATTCTTAAAAAACTATATGATTTAATTTTTTTTAAAACAAAATTTTAGACCTAAGCTAATTTTACTCTGAAAGATGCCCAAATTAATTTCAAATAACAACAAATGTCATTAGTGACGCCTTCGCCCATTAAAACTACACATAAATTTGATTAAGCGCCGGCGCAGTTTCGCTTAAAACTTTTTTAAGCGTACACATTAATTAAATACAAAACAGTACGACAGATAGCTTGGGGAAAGACTTGAAACAGTTATTTATTTTGTTAACATTAGCACAACAGTCGGTTACAATACTTCCAAAAATTCCAAAGTTCACATACTATCTGCTTCTTCGTTGTTTATTGCCATCATTAGTTAACAAACGTCGTATGCCTAAGTTCTTGAATTTAACGAACACAATATTAAATTGTATTATAACAATATGTATCTTTGACATAATGCACACGATCAGTCTAATAGCTTTGAAAGCATTCATGCGAATTAGATTAGATGGTTAATGTAAGGTATGTCTTAAATGATTAATGTCTAAGCATACACTATATTCAGAATACTCATATTGTAAATATGATATTGTACAATTAGAAATGACGTCATGTATGTATACAGTGTTGCATTTCGTTAAATACTCTTGAATAATTAAATAATAATTAAGATATCATTTAAGCCTGACAAGATCTTTTTGTGACAAGATTTTTTAATCAAGTCAATATTACATAACATTTTTCATTTAGCTTTATAATTGTCTAAATGATTATAACTGTTGTTCATATAATTTTATAGAAATGATAAAGCTGTGTAAAATATTCAGCAAACATAATTATGAAAGACAAAATTAATTAATTACTGTGTAGCAGAATCGTCGCGAAAATTAATATTTTGTAACATTGCGTCTTTGAGAAACAGATCGTTGTTTTTAATTATTTTTTATAAGGGGTTGATATTGTATTTCACGTAAAAACTACACACAAAAATACATATTTTAAGCAAAAGTCTTAGAGATTTGAGGTGGAATGAATTTATGAGCTGTAAAATTTCAAAGAAAGAAATTAATTTAGTAGACCACATAAAAACTAAAAAGAAAAAGATAATATTGTTAAATATAATTGGCATAAAATATTGAATTTTTATTTTATGAACCATAGTTCATTTTAAAATGCCGTCTTGATGCGGAAGGACCAGCGAAACACGCATTATAAACATAAGTTATATTTTTTTAAGCAAATATGCTTAAGTTAAATAGATAAAATAAGACATTTACAAATTATTTTAAATTAATCATGTAAATTATTAATAAGCTTAAAAACAATACTGAAATTATTATTTATGCCTTTAAAGCAAGATGTGTTTTGGTATTTTATAGATAAATTAAAGTTTTTTATGTAGTAGTCACTAATATGTTAGATTAATGGGTTAGTATGGCCTTGAAAATTAAGCCGAAAAAATATTTTCAAATTAAATAAAATGATAAATTTTTCTTTATATAACGCAAGATAAAAAATCTCAGTTTATATATTTAACAAAAATATTATATAGCATAACTCTTATTAGAATAGCATTAATACATATTTTTTTGTATATCAAAGATTGAGAACACCCTATATGATATATTTGTTTTAAACACAATTTTAGATATATTCTATATTGCTTGACTTTAGATATTATTTCTTCTGATTATAAGTCTAATTATTTTTTAGATAAAATGCAAAGCAATAAATGATTCGAGAATGTTAAATTAATTGTTCACAGAAAAAAATATATTGCATATTAGAGCAAAAATTCTTATAAAAAACGGAGTAACACGAGAATGGTCAAAATTGTTCTAAGATCAACTGTAATTCAAAAGATAAAAATCAACAAAAATAATACATTTGCCTTTTAAGTAATGGCCAAAACAACCCTTGTAGTTTTTTAACGTTTTTTTTAATATCACCAAATAACACTTATAGTACTGAAAAAATAATAAATCCTTGCAATTATAATTTCAAAATTATATTAAGCTCTAATTGTGCAAAAATAAAATTAGTAAAGATCTTATTATAAAAGAAAATAATAATATAAAATATAATTATTTGCTAAACTAATCCAAGCGGTAAATATCAATAAAAATATGTAGTGTAGAAAAAAATTATACTTGACTTTATTGCAAACAGTTTAACAATAACTAAATTTAAAATAATCAAGACAAATTAAAAATAAAAGTGCGGTATTCGCACACTATCTTACTGCGGTATTTCACGACAGTGAGAGACTGACAGCTAATGTTATTTGTTGGTATTAAAAATATACTGTTAAGTTTTTTAAGACATGTATTAGCAAGTATAACAGATTAAATATGTATTGCTGTATTTTTATTCACTTTTAATGTAGAAAAAAAAATACCAGTGTTACTCCACACCGAGCAAGCATATTTTAATATTGTCTAATTTGCTATTTATATAGTAAAATTTTATGTTTTAAGTTGAAATATCTTAAATTTAAGACATTCTTATGAAAAATACATTCCACAAATAAACCATCCTTTGTCGATGAGTCAAGCGTTGATGATACAAAAATATTGTAGAGTAAAATAATCGTTGTTAAACATTTTTGTAAATATAATTTTGTGCAAATCACATTAACGCTCTGTCAGCTACAATTGTTTCAGACAATCATAAATAAGCACAAAATATTTTTTTCCATATCAACAATGAATATATTGCATATATGAGGCAATACTCCAAAATTAACTTAATTAAGAGCCTCATTTAAATATATTTTTTGTTTATGTTTAATGTCAGTTAACTTTTAATGATATCTAACACTATTGCAAAAACCCTTACAACTCAAAAATCAAAAATTGATATTATTAAATATGCAAATCTCGATATAGACGTTTGGAATTTTAAGTGAAAGCTGTGCTGCGAAATCTTAAATAGGAAAAAAATATACAGTACATCATTTTGAACAAATTGTTTAGGTATGCATTGAAATCTGAATGTCTAAAAAATACACAAACTCATTAAGCACCTGAACTTAAGAATTGTAAACCTCCTCAACACCCACTGGTGTTGAAAGTGGTATGAATTAGGTGATTTAAAATGAATTAGGTAGTTTAGAGGTATCAACACAGATATATGTATGGTTTATTTTTTGTAAATACACACATAAAAATATTTATAAATACTATTAAAGTGGCAACATTCTTTCAGAAGACTCGAAGGATGGTGACTACGCTAGAAGATTACGTCACTAGCTATTTATTAATAACTTAGTCTGTGAGAAAACGAAGCTAAGAACCAGATAATATCTTTATCCAGGTATCCATGTCCTAATGGAGGCTTAAGTGCCACTCCTAAATACATAATTAACTGAAACTCGATTGTAATACAATGAACCAATTTTCTTAGAGTATAAACCACCGTTTATCCACAGTTCTCTCCGGGTATTTAGAGGTAAGATACCCTTTTCGTGTGTGTATTTTCGTGATATTTATCCCTTCAATGAACAGTTTGAAGGCGTCTTCTGAAATATTGATTTGGGCCGATCGCATTGACGTGATGAATGTGCGTTCGACGTGTCTTTGAAACGTTTTAATGCGCCTCGTCCGTGCGGAGCACTTAAGACGTCTCCCCTTGGGGAAATAACCCTATATACATGTACATAGGTATCCACGTGTACTTAGGTAGATGGCGAAAAATGGCTACATGCTCAGTGATGCGACGGGAAATAAAACGTAATCTCTCAGACAAAGTGAAAAGCGATTCCGCCACCAAAGTAGATATCAGATGGCAAGTGTTGAGATGTTCGAGCGAAAAATTTTGCGCGAGATAATATTTATGTTGCCACATCGTTTTAAAAATAAACTTAAGAAGGCTTTCTTTTTAGTTCTTATCCGTCTATACTGGTTATGTTATGATTCTATTATTATAAAAAAATAAGAAAGAGTACATAAGTATTTAAAAAATTACAAATGTGTTACAAAGACATTTCATCAGTTTGTTACACGATAATACAATTATTAAATTAATTGGATTATAATATAAAATTAACTACATAATTAAAATTTCAACTACAAAATCTTGTATTTAGATATAATTTTACGGACTCATCAAATAAACCACCATTTCGTTTAAGTGAACCAATCAATAAATGGATTATATTGGCAGGAGAAAAAGCAATCAACATATTTAAACGTACAGACAGAAAAGAGCTTTTTTGAGAAAATGGGACACTGCCGTGGGAAAATCTTTTTGAACATTAAGTCAAAGTATCAGCTATGAATCTAAAAGTAACCGTTGCGTACGCCTTGAAAAATAATGACACGTGCAGTGAGGATTACCATCCAAGCGGCAATCTATTGAAAGAGTTAAAAATCAAAATATCAAAGGCAACTAACGATTACTTTCTCGTTCACCCCCTTAGAAACTTTTATTGACATTCACACTTAAACATCCACTTCAATGTTAAAGACTTCAGAACTTAAAGAGCTCCCGAACTTGGACTCTAAGTTCGTATGAATTAAAGCAAATGGAAGCTGACTCAACAGAGCATAAAAAATCACAGAAGCTGCCGCTTCTCTCTTTGCACCCCCAGATTTAACTCGACTTTCATAAGGCTCCTGGATCCTATGAATACATTCACAGAAAACTTTATGTTTAACCAGCATATACAAATTGTATATGACGCTCTCAATTATTTAAATATGTTAATAATAAAAATTAATTTTCTCTTAAAAAAATAAAAATATTCACCCCTGACCCAAACGTCAGTTTTTGTTAAAATATAAATAAAAATAATTGTCTGCTATTGTTGCAAAATTTTGAATGTACATATTTCTATGTTTTAAATAAAAATTACCAAAAATATTTTGAAATGTTTATATTAATAAAATAAAATAAAATAAAATATCTCTTATTAAAATGTTGAATTTTGGTAATGTTGGCATAATATTTTTACAAGCTTGAGTAGCATTATTTTTACACCTAAAATTGTGTTAATAGACTTACTCCAAAGCTTCTTTATCACGCGAAAGTGCGTGAACGGAGCGTAATGTATTGAGTTTTAATAAATTAATTTTTAGATTATTTTCAATATTAAATAAAAATAATGTTTTAAAAACAAGAAAATAATAATAGTTACTACATTTTTATTCAATTTCTTTAAAAAAATGTTAACTAGATAATTCTCAATTTCTTTCGCAAAATTCGCAAGCATGTAAAAACATGCAACAACAGATTACAGCACAAACTTGGAATGAATGGACATTATTTATTTATTTTATTACCAATAAATAAAAAATATATTAGAAATGGCAACAACAGTAATACCGGTAATACCGGTATTGAAATTACCGTTAATATTGCGATTGAAACATCAGCTCCACCAACCTCACTGCGTGTAAAGCAACATCCATACACTAAACAATGTCGAAGTATCCTATTATTTTTCTATTTAAATTTTACAAATATAAATTGCTAAGGGAGGAGTGGAAGGTCCATGGGCCCACGCCCTCCTTCCACGGTCGCATCAGGCTCAGGAGTTTCGGCCCATGAGCGACCGGATGTACCTAGCCTGGCTTTCGCGCCTGCATACTGCGCATACAGGCGCTAGACCAGGCCTCCTTCCTAGGTCGTCACGTGAACGACCTGGACGGGTAGACCGTCGCGATTTATCTGCTGATGGTCTCCGGCATCACTATCTTTTTTGGAGACGGAGGTTGGATAGGGGATGTGGGGGGAGGGAAGGTATGCGGGCAGTCGCGCTCCGCGTACCTGGGGTCTCTACGGGAGAGAAATGATTTTACGCATCCTGGAAAGAAAAATATTTATTTCATCAACTCATCCTTTGTGCTTGTTTTGTTTATTTCCTCTTTTTAATTTTTTTTTTCCTGCTGCCTAGCTCACTCCGATGAGAGAAGAGAGCTCGCGGGTGGCCCTTAAGGGGCTAATAGGTGGTCCTATTGAGGACGGACGTCTGTGCGGGCGCCATATGCGGCGCAGTATCTCTCGAACGCCAGAAGATTTCCCTTCGTGGCCACGAGATGTCTGTGTTGTGGAGGGCCATCGCCCTCGATTTCGAGGTTGGAGTGTAGGACTGCTCTCTCCTCGTCCATCATTGGGCAGTCCCATAGTATGTGTTCGGACGTCTGTAGTTCGTGGCCGCAGGGGCAGTCGGAGCGGTCTCTTAAACAAAAACGTTCATGATAGGCCCGGAAAGCTCCGTGGCCGGTCATGAACTGTGAGGTGTGGAATCCACAACGGAACCACCTGAGCTCGAGTCTCCCTGAGATCAGGGGGAGGAACTTTTTGGTCAGTAGTCCCGTTGCGGACTCGTTCCAGCGTTTTTGCCACTCTTCTAGCACCGCAGCGCGAGTGACGCGCCGGATAGTCATCAGAGCGGCACTTGGGCTAGGCTCTCCCACTGGAGGGAAGAGCCTCTTGCCCGCTATTGAGGCCGAGCGGCCTCTTCCGAGGTGGTGGACCGCGGCTCTCATCTGGGCAGTTAAATCGATGGGTTCGACGCCGGCCATCACGCACATTGCCGAAATCGGAGCTGTATTGTAGGACGACGTGAGGAGCCTCAGCGGCGACGTCTGAGTTCTCAGCAGGATGGTGTTCGGTAGTCCGCGGGAAGATCTTTCGGCCCACGCACTTGCCGCGTACGTGATTATCGAGACGAAAATGGCTTTGTACATTATCACCTTCGCCCTGAAGTTAAGGCCCCAGTGTTTTCCGCCTAGGCGATGCAGCCTGCACATTGCATTTCTACTTTTCATTCCTGCCATTCTCAGGTGAACGCATGGGTCAAAGTTCCTGGATATTATCATCCCCAGATAGCGGGCTTTTAGTTCGAATTTAATTTTGTGTCCGTTCATGCATATTTGGGGGGGTCTCTTTGGGTCCAAGGATCCTCTCAGCAGCACAGCTTGTGTCTTGTGGGGGGCAAAAGAGAGTTTATTCTCCTTGCCCCAGGCGAGCAGGGTAGACAGTGCTGTCTCGGTCTTAATTTCTAGGCCGGTTCGGCTATCGGCGCTCACTAAGAGCAACAGATCGTCGGCGTACGCAATGAGGTCGCAGTGGTGGGGCAGAGGGGTCTCCAGGACGTCGTCGAACTGGACATTCCACAGCATTGGTCCGAGGACCGAGCCCTGCGGGCATCCTCTCTCTAGGGTCTTCCAGACTAGGCTTCCGCCTGCGTCGATCACCACTCGTCTATCCTTAAAGTAAGACGAGATAGTTTTGGTGAGGTCGGAAGGGACTCCTCGCTTCCTCAGCTTGTCGATTATTCCGGGCCACCAGGCGTGATCAAAAGCTCCCGATATATCCAGAAGTACTCCTACCACATGCTTGCCGGGAAGGGTGTCGACTGTCGTTTTGGCGTATTGTAACGCGTCGTCTGTGCTTTTTCCTGGGCGAAAGCCGAACTGTCTGCTTGACAGTGGTTTATTCATTCTGAAGTGGCTCTCAAGTCTCTCCACCAGCAGTTTTTCGAACAGCTTGCCTATCGCCGGGAGAAGGGTGATCGGTCTGTACGCCTTAGGCTCGTTCTTGTTCTTACTCCCCGGCTTCGCCAGTATTATCATCTTACCGGGCTTCCAGCAGCCCGGAAAGATGCCTTTTGAAATAAGATCGTTGAAGACGATCTCGAAAATCGGGGCCGCGGTCGGCCAGCTAAGGGAGGAGTATCGTGGGGGGCGATTTATTTGGTGACAAAACATGCATTATTGCTGGACCACGAAAAGAGTGAGACTGCTAGTGGGGCCTCGTCCGCAAGCCGTTACATTATTTAATTCAATAAACATGTAACCATTATAACAACTTCAATAAAATACTACTGCAACGACTCAGACTATGTATAATTGCCACTTAAATAATATAATGATAAACTAATTTTAAGATTAGATCTTATATAAAATTCAGCTAACGGAAAAAAACTTTATATAAATTAAATTTAAAACAAAGTGTTTTTTTACATTTTTTGTCATTTATATGAAATGTAACGAAATTTGAGTAAACGATTACTAAGATAGTTTGACTTATATAGACTTTGAGATTAAATATTTCAGTCAAGTGCTATATTGTATCACAATAATGGCTATTCAAAAACAATTAACAAAGGTGTAAAAATATTAATTAAAATCATATGAAATATATAAAAAAAAACCTAAACTTTTTTTACATTTTTATATTTTTTTATAATGTATGATTTTTCATAAGCTTAATTATATCACTATTAGAAACCGTTATTTATTTAATATGTAGGACCTAGCACGATTTTATTAAATTATTCCGATATTTATCTGTAAGATTAGGAAAATCTAGAAAATTCTGATATGTGATGATCAACCGGAATTTTAATTAATTTTTACTATATTCTTTTATATGAAACCATTAGTAAATATATTCTGTCTCTCCTAATTAAATAAATTACATTACTTGCAACCGGATATTAGAGTATACTATTTTCTATATATAATAGATACAATATACACTATGTCTTGAAGCTAATAGCAAATCAGTATATTGAAAGCTTTCATCTTATATTTTCCACTATGTATTTACATTAAACATATGTAAAACGATACATGTGCTATGAAACACGTTCCAATAAATTCACGATAAAAATTTGTAATATTAAACGAAAGCTCTTAGAACTAATATAAGTTTTCGAACTACATTATTAAACTTCTCATATTTATAGAGCATCTCTTCAATGTTTGAAAGGAGACTGACAGTTGAATAATTTAAAACCTACACAGTATGGTAGAAGCAGGGCAACTTATATGGGAAGTATCGATCATATTTATAGTGTTTTGGGGTTGTTTGCCATTTCGGCCCTGTGGCGACCTTCTGCAGGTTTAAATCGCCGTCCCTTCCGCTAGAAGATCCAAAGGCTTAAGCACACATCTCACACAATAAATCACATACATACATACACACAAACCCCGAAGACGTTCTAGTTAACATTTTTATTGCTCACCCTTCCTCTTGACCCACATATGCATTAAACACCGGATCGTGGGGGATGATTGTAAATTAAGATAATCACCTGGCAACTCCCCAGATGAAGTGAAGAAGAAAACATTGCACGCGTATCAACGTTAACGCTTAATGCGTAAGAATGAGGGATGCTCGATTAGTTTATAATAAATAATATCTAAATTTATATTTTTTTGAAACGTATCGCTTTAAATCAAATTAATGATATATAATTGCTATAGCAATGATTTTTTTTTTGTCAATTCGTAAACTTTTCAAACACTCCTCATATATATATGTATATAGCACACGCAGCGATGGAAGGAAATTACCGTAAACGTATAAATCACCGATGAACGGTTAAAGAAGCACGCATGGCCAGCTCTCGCGAGAGGGAACGTGCCTCTGAGAGAAGCAGCTTCTTCACAAAGAGTTTCGATTTGCAAAAAGATGAAAATTCAGCATTGGGTGGGTTTCCACCCCTTTGGTGGTGTTTGAGAAAATCTCACGTGATAATACGAGATTCGCGAAGCTTGCAGATAACGCATTCATTTCAACGGATGTTTTTTTTTATATTTGTATCTGGATTCGAGAAAAATATGAAGTGTATATTTGTATTTTTATAATTTGCTTAGTAGAATAACTAAAATGATACTATATCTATTGATATTTTGACGTGAGAGCTGGGTACAAAATTTATATTATCGTAGTCACTGAAACTTATCTCGAACCGCACGTAAACAATTGTATACCGAACTTTATCTGTATCTGGAGAGACGTGTTTCAGATTAATAATTATTGATATTTATTAACATTGAATCTAAAAACCATATTAATTTAAATTAAACACACACCAAAAAATAATAATAATTGTGTGAGTATATTTATCCTAGACACGAGTTGAATCGTTGCGATTTTGATGCTGTGTTCAGAGTTTAAAGCACGGTTATTATAATTGAATTGTTTTATTTAGGCACAAATCTATTTAAGAAAAATCAGCCATGTGATTCTGTTTATTTTGAATATGCATTGGATCAGAGTAAAACTCAGATCTGATCTGTGCAATGCATTCGGGTTAAATTTTTAGATTACTTTTCTGTACAACTAAAGGTCGAAATCAAGTTTATTTCCTAAGTGGTTTTTGACTATAAGTGAGTGAAAAACTAGTGACTGTTACTTAAGAAATTATCAATATTCACTTACCATGATGAACTAGATATAAATATAATTAAAGAAACATGGGAAATAATAGGAACTAAATTAAATTATTTAATAAATAAAGCACTCTCCTTAGGAAAAATGCCTGAAAATTTAAAGATTGCTACTATTGTACCTATACCTAAAATAAAAAATAGTAAAAAAACTAAAGAAATGAGACCAATCAACATGCTACCGTGTATAGAAAAAATAATAGAAAAAGTAGTAATCAAACAATTAAAGGAATTTATTACTTCTCAAAACATAATATGTGAACAACAATCGGGATTCAGAGAAAAGCATTCTACTGAAACTGCATTACAAGTAGTGATAAATGATTGGCTGTTGGCTAAGGATACAAACAAAATTATTGGAGCAGTTTTCTTGGATTTCAAGAGAGCCTTCGAAACAACAGACAGAAAAATAATGTTAAAGAAATTGGAGAGTATAGGTATAAGTGATATAGTTTTAAGATGGTTTAATAATTACTTATATAAAAGAAAACAAAAAGTTAAAATAAATAATGTATATTCTGAAGAGAAATTAGTGTCTTATGGAGTACCACAAGGGTCTAAATTGGGACCATTGTTATTTGTTTTGTATATTAATGATATAGTTAATAACGTGAAAAAATGTAAAATTAATGTATTGCATAGGTGATAACATTAAAGAAATTGTAAATAATTTAAATAATGAATTAAGTATATTTGAAATATGGTTAAAGAATAATGTACTTAAATTAAATGAGAATAAAACTAAATGTATGTTTATTAATTATAAAAATGTGTTAGATAATAGTACCAAAATAGTAATAAATAACTCTAGTATAGAAATAGTGGATAATATAAAATATTTAGGAGTAATTGTTGATACAAAATTAAATTTTAAAGAACATTGTAATTACAATTTAAAAAAAATTAGTAGAAAAATAGGTTTATTATCTAGATTAAAAAATATATTAAGTATAAATACAAAAAAAAAAATTTACAATAGTATAATATTGCCCCATTTTAATTATTGTGCAACACTATTAAATATGGTTAATAAATTAGACAAACAAATGTTGCAAAAATTACAAAATACGCAATTAGAGTAATCTTAAATAAAAATAGATTAACTAATTGTAAAAGTATGATTGATAGATTAGAATGGTTGAATGTTCAAGAAATATTGAGTATGAATGTTTTAGTATTTATATATAAGTTAGAAAATAATATGTTACCAGAATATTTTAATAAGTATTTAATAAGAAATAAAGATGTACCTAAATTTAATACAAGAAATAGAGAAAATTTAAAGATAATTAAGTATAAGAAAACGAGTACGGCTAGGGGAGTTATGTACGGAGGTTTTGATTTATATAATAGTCTTCCAAGAGAAATCCGAAACAGCAAAAATATAACGGGTTTCATAAATGGAATAAAAAAACACCTTCGTACATATAGAAATAAATTATAATATTAACCCTTTGCGCTCGTAAGTCGACTATGTGTCGACATCGTATTTCAAGCGTTGTACTCGAACGTCGACAATATGTCGACAAAACTTTGAATGCATTTATTGGCTTTGTGTTCAAGCAAATTTTGAAAATTTAAATTTATTAATAGTAAAAAGACTTCTGTTAAACACATTTCAGTAATATTGAATTTTTAACTTATGCAAATAGCTCAATAATCTTAAATTTACAAGTGTAAGTTTATTGTAAAATTTTTCATCGGAACATGGTCAAAGCGCGCGCTGTTAGGACGGCATCGCGCTAGACTTGACAGATTAAGGTTGTCAATTATTGCTTTAAAACTGATTTTTTCCTTCTAAGGGCATCTATATTTTTATGATATGGGATGAAACGGGATCATATGCTCTAATTGTGCATAATTATTACTTTATATTGTGTGTCTGTTATGAAATAAAAATAAAATTTTTAAGACGGAAAAAAGAGCGAGATGCCGTTATGCTAGCAGAGCTCGCTTACTCGCTCGCACCAATAAAATGAGCGATTGACAACTATCGACCTGGGTACTCAACTCAAACGATAATATTAGTCTCAACACATTTAATGTATTTTCGAGCTAGCTAAATAGCTAAATTATGTAAAACAGAATTAGTAATCTGTGTTTTAATTATTTATAAATACATATATTGATTTTCTTTTAAAAATTATCCATATAATTACGAATGACGATATAATATTGAATTTTTAAGGACGTGACGATGAATTCGATATTAACCGCGATATTATTACTGTGACAGTAATAGCATGCGTTTATGCTAAGACTATTTTTACCAATTTTAAATATAGTACAAGTATTTAAAGTTTCAAGTTTTAGGATAATCTTTTAATGTAATCATTTTTTATGATCAATTTATTTATATTTTTTAGAACTGTTTTAATAAATTCAAAACTTAAAAATTCAAAAATAAAGCCACGAGGCCAAACTACGCTGGTTCGCTCTAGGTGTAAAAACGCCTGCCAATCCAAAACAGATCCCCACAAAAAAACAATGTAATATTTATCATTTCTGCCTCAAATGGGCAAATACATACGAAAAACTTGTAGAATATTTGTCTAAATATAAAATTTGATCATTTTCACAAAATATTATAAAACTTTACCAGCCCCACCTATTTTTTTTTTATGTACTAAAAAATTGGGTGGGGCCTGGCCCCGATTGCATTTATATTATCACCACAGCTGATATTTTTGAGCGCCATTTCAAAATTTGTTAATATGTGGGGGCACCTATTCATGCCATATTTTTAAAAATATTATGGTTAAAATAATTTATTTACAGCCTTAAAATATACTAAAAAGCCATTTTATTAGGCTCAAATGCTCACGGCACCTTTAAATGTCTAATGAGTACTAGCGATTTTCTTGATGACACCTATATAAGTCATCCGCGGTGAAAGGGTTAAAAGTATTGTAAAACATATTTTTTTCAGTGAGTTTTAGGATTGCATTACACTTATATAAATTTATCCATATTTAACACTCTAAAGGTGGATGACTCAAATATGCGTCATTGAAAAACTATTGTTAAAAGTCGTTTATGCACAACATAATCAACACTTACACGTTTAATTGGATAAGATTTAAAACACAGTTTGTAAATTAGTGATATCTATTATATATTGTTAACTATAATTACAGTTTACAATCAATAGATGTCGCTTAGCAGTTAGGGCTTAATTTTAATAATAGCGCATTCTTAATATTAAAATGTTTAGTTTGCTGCGGGACCTGAACCGATAGTCTCTAGGATATCAGTTCAACGCCTTAAGGACTACGACATTCCGGTTATACAAGACAATCTAAATATAAAGTTGTAAAATCGCCATGACGCGTTTTGAATGTCTCTCTGTAAAACATATGACTGAAGAATATAGACAAGGTTATTTTGCTCGTGTAACACCATAGACCAGAGGTCGGCAAACCTTTTTTGTGAAGGACCAGATTGTAAATATTTTAAGCTCAGCGGGCCAGGAAGCAAAATTAAAATAAGCTTTATCATTTCTCTCAAATATTCAAATGTATTGCAAAAGGCGTTACGTGGGCACTGAAGATGCTGTCAAATTTAAAGTGCATAACGTCACGGTGAAATACAAAGCAATAGGAGCACCTTATAAGGTGATACCTAGCTAGCTCCTTAACTCGACGGTTGGCCGCTCTATTATAGCACATACTTTGATTTTTTTATATGTCAAATCTAACAATTACTTGCAGGCCGGATTAAAATAAGCAGAGGGCTTGATTTGGCCGTAATTTTCTGACCTCTGCCATAGACAGTGAATATATTAAAAATATCTAATTTAATTTGGCCTTCTTTTTCGTATTTTAAATATTCCTATCCTAAGTGCATGTAAACGCAGGACAAATACCCCCTGGATAGATATATCTCCCATCAAAACTCCCCTGGACATTAACCCCCTGTACAAATAATCCCCTGTGCAAATAACCCCCTGACAAATAGCCCCCTGAAAATTAACCCCCCGTGTAAATAACCCCCCTGACGATTAACCCCCGCCACGTATAGAGATAAGTATTTTATATAAGTTGTTATTATTTATAATAAATGGTCATTATTTTAATAAAATAATGTTTAATACGAATAATCAGTATCAATACTAATTTATTTCATTCAGCAAAATACAGAATTTTAAAAATATCAATAAAACTAACACATTTACGAAGAAAATATACGTATTGTATATTTTGTACCGGTGACCGGTGCGAGCAAAATTGTTATAAAGAGTATTAAAAAAAAATAAAAAATATTATTAGGCTAGATACATATGTATGTATAATACAGCTAAACTTTGGTAATGGCGTCAGTATATGTTTTATTAAGTATAATAGAGCGTCACGAGACGTGTTAAGTAATATCTGTATTATCTTTATACGTGGCGGGGGTAATTGTCAGGGGGATTATTTGCATGGTGGGTTAATTGTCAGGGGGTTATTTGCACGGGGGGTCAATGTCCAGGGGGGTTTTGACGGGGGGTTATTGTCCAAGGGGTATATTTCCAGGCGGTTAGTGTCCTAGAACCATATTTTCTAATCTAGATTCTCCTTTATATATGGACCTTCGCTTTACTTTATTTGGAATCTCATTATCGGCAACTTAGCGTCAAAAGTGTTAAATTTTGCTTTTAAAAATCATTGGTTATATCGTCAAAATGTATCCTTTTGCTTAAAACATATGTGCTGATGTGCATATTGTTTGTGTTTTATTTATTGTAAGGTGCATAACAATTTTTCGTATTAAATGTGTTTTTAAACGTTATTATATGTTGATATATGTTTTATTTAACTAACATATATTTTTTTTTTTTTATAATACGTTTATTGTAATCTATTTTTCTAAAAAGTCTAAAACTTGTTAATGGGAATATATTAACTATTTACCAAGAAAAAACAACAATTAAAAAAACTAAAAACTAAGGTTTTACTAAGAAAAAAAAACAACAAGTAAAAAACTTGTGCTCTTTGTAATTTTAATCTTGATTAAATTTTATTGTAACCATTATTTTTTTGTATGAACGCAAATTGTTGATCGATGTTATGAGCGCTAAACGCTATAGAACGAGCGCGATGCGCAAGATAATAAGCGCATTGCGCAAGATAATAAACGATAGGTGCAAAAAAAATACAAACAGTCCAATATTTTAATTATTCAGAATTCATATGACATCTAGCTATTTACAAATTTCTTAATGGTTATAAACCCCTGCCGTAACATCACTCAGCTGTTTTTTTAAATAATTCATTTATTTGTTTTACCGCGCATTTGATTGCGATGGACGAAAAATCATCTAAAAACATCATTACATTTACCTTCCTATACTATGTATACCTAATACTATGTCATTTATTTTTTGTGAATAGTAAGTACAATTCTTCGTGAACACATTTTAATAAATTATTCTTTTCTAAGTTTAATGGTTAACGTTTTACAAAATATTTAAAAAAGTACAATAAAAAAAGTTATTTTCCGATTAAAGTATTTAAATTATAATATATTTTAAATATTTAATTTATTTTTTTTTAACTAAAATACTGACAAACTATCAATCTTTCGCTGTATTAATTTTAATTTGTAAAAAGATTAATCAAAACATGTTTTATTTCATTTTTACTTCCAAAAATTGAACATAAAAAAAGTCTCGAAATTAAATACGAGCTGGCGCTACCCCAACCAAAAAAAAAATACGAGTGCAAAGGGTTAAATCTTTATTATTGTATATTTTTATTTTTTCTTTCTGTTATGTATTTTTTATATATTTTTTATATATGTTTACTAAATTTGTTAGATGTAAAGATTAGCTATTAAGCTAAATAAATTATTAAAATAAAATAATCTAGCGAGCTAAACTATCACCACGTATTGTAAAAACGTTTTATATTAAATAGTATTTATTTTTTATATTACATAGCGCATTTAAATAAATAATATTTTCGTAAATAAATCTCAGTATTCTTATCTCATACTATTTTTTATATTCTCTATTGATATTTGAACGACCCAAAACTTGGACCATAATCATAAATTATTCGTAATAAATTTGATGCATTGAAAAATGTTAAAGAATTTAAATTCGCATTTAACTCGTAATAGGATTAAAGCAATATTTTATACATATAAAATCAGTTAATCCCATACATTGAATATATATATATATATTTAAAAAAATTAAAACGAGACAGCAATTTAAATATATATATATTATTATCTAGTGCGTCGTTAGTAAGCTTTATTAAATCAAGTTTACTCAATTGAACTGCAATAATAGACGTTTCATATTTATTAGTATGGTACAAAAGACACATTTTATGTGTCCCGGCTCGTAAAGCAAAGAACATGTAAATGATGTACATGTTGACGACGTGAAACTTTTTTATTTTATACGGTAATAAAATTACATCGTAAATGACTTATTTATTATTTGTTACACCGTGAATATAAAACGTAAAAAACACAACATGAATTGCGCTGTTGTTTTTCTCGTGGCTTCTTAGGATGGAAAAAATCAAGATTTAGAATTGTATCTTTACGTATGCATCACTATATAAATAATATATTTTTCATCAGCAATACACTGTTATATAAAAAAACATATATTTATTATTAAGAATATTTTTGGATTTAACTTTATGTTCAATTCAAACATTTTTATATTATAACCAATTTAAAATGTTAACAGAGAAATATAAAAAAATGTCTTACAATATACATATAATAAATTTCATTATATATTATGTATTAGATAATCCCGAAATGGAAGTCTTTTTAATATGCAAGCTTTAAAAATCAGTCGTGCTTTACCGGTTAATACCAAAGTACGTCTAATGTTATATCTAAATTGCTTTTCAGCATCTACATACTTTGCAAAAATTAAATACGAAATTGTATATTGTATGAATTTCTTAAAAATAATCTAATAAATCAATTATAGGTGATTTATAGATATTCGTATTGTCAAATTGTCAAAGATATTCGAACGGGAAATTAGGATATCAAGAATAGTCCTGGATGTGGAAAAACATCAAAGTTGGCTCTAGAAATAAAAGCAAATCCCACCCAAACTATTAATCAGCTGGCCGAGAAACTAAACAAGTCCAATTTAACAGTGCATTGTAAGATTGGAAAGAGTTTAGACACATTGTTTATGGGTTTAATGCGAAATGATAAAAGAAAACAAGTCAGCGTTTATCTGTTTATCCCAAAAGCTTATAGCCTTTTCTTGATCATTTATTAACCAAATATAAAAAATGGTGTTGTACGACAATAATCGTCGTACAAGACTGATTATCCAAAAGTCAAGTAACAAAACTCACCTCAAAGTCCTCTCTCACTGTAAAAAAAAGTAATTTTATGTGTACGATGAGATTGCAAAGAGATTATGCATTATTATTTTTTTAAACCAGGGCAAACAATAACTGAATCATTTCCAAAAATAAGTTAAAATATGTCTGTGACCAGTCGAATAGTCTAACAACGCGATAATGCAAATCCCCGTGTGGCAAAATTATTTTTTGATAAAACCAAGGAGCTTGGCTGAAATGTTTTATCTCATCAACCCTATGCTTCTGACCTTGCTCCTTTCGACTACCGTTTATTTCGATCAATGTAACATTTCTTATGCCTGCACTACACTCTCTGAAAGTTGGCCAAGGTTGGCCAAGGACGGAGTATATAGTGGGTTACTTTGCGGTTACATCGGTTGAGTTTTGTTCTGCCCGCTCTAAAATCTCTCGGAAGTTGTCTGAGGCTACCAAGAACGAGAAGTAAAGTGGTGGTAATTCAGTCGACATTGTTGGCAAACTACTTCACCTTTCGCTATCTCACGTGCTAAGTGACGAGAGTGAGAGAGACAATGATATGGTTTTTCGCAAACTGAAATAAAACGAGTAACCCGATTCAAATTCGGAATGCGCGTAGGCGTCCTATGGTCAACACGCATGACAAGCGCTGCATCGTGGACACGTGGTCAAGTTATAATACCACATGCTTATTGGGAACTTCAACAAACTCTTACTGACATCTATGAATATTTTAGGGCACCAAAAGGGATTAGTTATATTTTTGATAGTATATTCTTCTAACAGTTATCGTTATTATATTTTTTTTCATATAAAATTAAATAATTAAAAAATTATTAGTGCTACTTGATTTTGTTAAAAAAAATCGTTTCGAATATCTTTATGTATTTTCCTAGATCGGTTTAAATAAATGTCACACCATAACGAATTCTTATTTAAAATCGATGGCGACCAATTTTAGAATAGTCACAGATGTGGTGTTTGTATTCTGAACTATCATTTTTATGTCTTATGGCATTTTGCAAAAGCCGACAAAGGTTTTGCGTAAATTGAATATTTACGATCGAAAAGTTTTCACTGATATTGTATTGGTAAGTGCCACACAAGCTTTTATAATTATCAGTAGCGTAATTTTAATAATATTACAATTCAAGAATTGCGATTATTTGGCACATTTTTTGATCGCGCGCAAATATGCTAGCTGTATGTGACAGCAGCCGCCGTGCGGACGTCATTCACGGCCGCCGTCTGGACGGCATATGATATTTGTGGTAGTGTGACCGCTACTCGGAAGTCGGCGACCTCTGCTAACTTCAGTTAAACTTCGGTTCGGACAACTTCCAGAGAGTGTATTTCAAGCATTAGATTTTAAAAAATAAAAATGCAGACGATTTTAAGAATATTTTGCATCAAAATCTCAAACATTTTATGCTAAAAAAAATTTAAAAATGGACCGATTGGTGGAAGAAGGTTATATTTTTAAAAGTATATTTTTTTGAGTCATTAAAAAGCGATATTTATTTCGAGGTTAGTGTATATAATAAATATATTTTTCTACACTTACGAATTACGTATTTTTATACAATACCTAATGGTAAGGCTAATCCTGGAAAATTATTTAACCAGAATTAAGCAAAATAAATCAAAAATATTTGGAAATAATTTTTTTGTCTCATAAATAAATTATTCATAAATAAATAATTTTCTAGCTGTTACTGTAATAGTGATCACAAAAAATGGCATAAATATAATATTTATAATTATTAAGAAATCCTGATTTTATGCTATTAATTGATACTTAATTTATTCCCATTGTATAATAACAAATGTAATACATACATGTTTAAATATCATTTTTTATAAATATGGTAAAGTAATTTAAAACACTGACCCATCATATAAAATATTAACAATAAAGACGTTATTAAAATAGTTTAATCTGCCGTGCGAATAAATTTTGCTAAAATTAGTTATTAATATATACCTTATTAATATTATAAATGTGGAAATTATTTAAAACACTGACCCATCATATAACATATTAATAATAATAAATAGGTTATTAAAATAGTTAAACCTAACGTACGAGCTATTATTGTTAAAATAAGTTAATAATATATAACAGTTCTAAAAATAAATAATAATGAAAACTCTTGTAAATATATTATATATATATATATATATATTGTTAAAAAAAGCAAAAATAAATAAGCAGTCGTAAATATCTTCCTCCTTCAATAACACTCGACGCCTCGAAAAGCAAAAAAATTATCTTTCAATTAACATAATTGGATAATAACGTCCCTCTTTAAGACTTGCAAATTAAAATAGGTAATAATCTAATTCTGGACTTTATATATAAAATACCAAACATAAATTTAATTTTTTTATCGGCATTACAATTAAAATCAATTAAAAAATGAAACTCGTGATAAATAAAAAACAATTGTCTTTTGAATCTAAAATTGTATTCAAGAAATAATTCGAAACATCTGCTTCAAACATATATTTGAGGTTCATATAGTTTGATCTTTGTTTGTCTTTATATTTATTGGTTGCAAAACTTTAAACCCTCAAAATCTAGGCAATACAAATTAATACATTTCAGATGTAATGTTAAAGTAAACTAACAAGATTTACATCTATAACTTAAATCGATTACTTTAGTAATTTTAAAACATTGTTGATAGTTGCAGAGAAGGACTTTAAAATTAATATATATATATATATATATATATATATATATATATATATATATATATATATATATATATATATATATATATATATATATATATATATATATATATATATATATATATAAATGTATATATATATATATATATATATATATATATATATATATATATATATATATATATATATATATATATATATATATATATATATATATATATATATATATATATAGAATGAAACGATAAAATCAAATAATAGTGGTGGCTCTCATTAAAGAAATAAAAAACACAAAGAATCCATTTTTTATGATAGAATAATTTTCAACATTCTTTTAAGTTGTTAAAAATTGAAACTCTTTAAAAATCATAAAGAATAAACTATAATGTTTTAATACATAGAATAATATAGTGAAGTTTTGAATGATAATTATAAGTATCAGAATTTTTTACAACGGAATACTGGTATTGACTTAATGAAAATATTTTGGTAATATTAATTTTACTACTTCATTTAATATGATATTACCAACAATTGTGATATTATTATGGGGTATATTAAATGCTTTGATATGTATTTTGAAATAAATAATGCATCTACATATAAATTTACTGGTACATTTAAAATTTAAAAAGTAAACAGCCGCGCAAACTATTTTAGGGTTAAATTTTACCGACCATTTTAAAAAAACATATTTTTCTTAAAACTCATTTAACAAAAAAATTCTCTAATTTTTAATAAGGCTAAATAAATTACTGCATAAAACCGCATATTACTTTTTTTAAATGTAAGTATAATTCACATGGGTAAGTTTTTTCAACCAACAATTGTTTGTCTTAATTTTTTTTAAATTATTAAAATACTTTGAGATCTTAAATAATTTTAAATTATAATATTTAAAAATATATATATATATAACATTATTGTGTAAAATTATATTATATCTCATTATGTTATGTTTTAACGTATATTTATTTTTCAACAATTTTAATATACTTATTATTTTATTTTTGAATTTAATTTTTCTTCGTTAAAATTTTACATTTGCCATTTTTTTACCATAATAATTAAATTCAACCTCAATTTAGTATATGATGAAATTCATTGACATTAAAATATAGTTCTACAAATAACCTTAATATTAAATATTTATAGCGAAAATGTTTATTTAAGTCAAATTGCAACATAATAACATTATACATAAAGCTAATAGTCTGTTTTACTGTATGTTACAAGAGCTCCTCCCAAACGGTAAACAGTAGTGACGTGACGTTTGCACATGTCATGTTAAATTCTAGATCAATTGTACTATTTTCTACTTTCAACTTTTAAATTTAAAGTTGAGCTGAACTATACTGTAATACGTGCCAATGAAACAGCGACGTGCTGACTACGTACTACTGAAAGACGCGAAGACAAAAGACAAAGTATTAAAATAAATTTGTAATAACTGAATGAATAAAATTGAATATAATTAATAAAAAAAAATCCTAATGGTGTATATAAATAATGCTTATAATGATATCAGAAGTTTATAATAATAAAACGTGGATCCTAAACATCCCACGCGATAAAATCTATAGTGTCGAATGAAGCGAAGAGCTTTTCTCGCTTGTCAACATCCTAGAGTCTAGTAATTATAAATGACAAACGTCCACTTTTTTCGCATTTAATTTGTTTGGCAGTACGCTTCGTAGGAAAGAAAAGTTTTCATGTTCCTATTGAGGCCATAATGGATGGCTTTGGACCGTGGCCAAAAGTATAAGACATATATTACTCACGATAGATAAAACCGTCCCCGGATTGTGTGCAAAATCCACATTTTGATTTTGGCAAGTGTGTGTATGTGCGTGTGTTGGCCTCTTAAAAGCCCCGCTGGAATATGTGTTTCATATTGATTTTGCGTGACGCAGTAAAAGGGTTAAGTGAGACGGTAATGGGATGCAACGAGCGATGAGCTACCTCGAGAGCTTTCACGTCATAAATGCCATTAAAGCTTCGACCCCGATGGCAAAAATGGAAATAAATTTGACATGAAATTAAATAGATATATACATATTTTTTTTATTTATTAAATGCACCGAGTGGTAAACAAAATTAATACAAATCTAAGGGAAATTTTGTTGAAGTACTTTTCTGGATATAAGTCAATCTTTTGACAAAGTATGGCATATGTGATTATAATATAAAATCAAAAAGGCACTACCCTTCATATGGCAGAGCAGTGCCTTTTTGGTTCTATAATAAAATTTTAAGAATGATACTGGATGTTTTGTGCTATAGTCCAAAACTTTCTTATTTAGAAATACTTGATTAAATAACAAACTGAAATTGCAAGACAGAAATACAGGGAAAGAATGTAGAAACATCCCAAAAAATGATCTAATAAGTTGATTACGATTAAAGTTATTGATTTATTTTTAGTGAGCGATTCACCTACGTGAGATTTATTAATAGAAGTTTGCTTAATGTCAGGATGAAAAGACTGATTCCTACAATAAGGTATATACAGGTAAATAAATATTGATCTACATTATCAATATAAACCTTTAAACATATACTAACTTAAAGCCAAAAATGGACCAATACTAAATTGAGTTACTTTCAAATGCACCATTGTATGCAAATTACTTTTAATTCATAACACGTTTTGCATACTTATACTACATAATGAAGCTAAATAGCGTTTAACAAATATATTTAACTTTTATTTTTAATATTACAAGAATAATAAAAACATAAAAATATTTTTACAAATCAATACAAATTGTATTATATACAAAAAAACACCTGTAACATTTTTCTAAGAACTGAAGCTCAATTTCAAAGTCCCGCAATAAGATTCTTGTTAAAGTAGGTTATTAAAAAAAATGAACTTTCGACCTTTCGTTTCATTAAGCTAAACTACAATGTCGCAAATTGCAATGTCTAAAAGGTCTCATGTCGCTGATTCAAACGTATAATCGACATTAAAATTCGTTTTATTGAATTTTAATAAAACCGACGGTTCTGCTAATGCTGAACGAATCAAATTTAATTCGATTTGCTATCCCGTTTTGCTATCTGTAAAATGATAAATTATCTCCCGATTACCCAAATGGGAGGCATAAATTAAAATGCGAGCGCGAGGTCATAATTGAAAATTGTCATTTTGTAACAAAAAATAGTAATACTATGCATTGTACAGCATATCCCATAAAAATATGCATAATAATAACATTAAGCATGCATGCCATAAAAGCAATTAGTTTTTAATAACAATGAAATAATATCAAATGATTTATATAAACATATAATTTAACTTTGAAAGACTACTACAAAAATACTATTACAAGTAATTTAATATTACTACATATATATAATTAACTTTTACAAAGACACAGTAAGCAATAACTCAAATGAAACAATATGGTAATAATAAAACTTTTTTATAATATTTATAAAAAATATATATAATTAAGACACAAAAAGGTATTATTGTATATTACACGTTATTATTACTGCGAGTAAATATTATATAATTTTTTTAATAACGGTGAAAGTGGATTGGGGAAAAACGAAAGTCTCGAGGACATCTCTCGCGTTATTTAATTAAGAAACGAGATCTACGAGCCAGGGGCGCCAAAGCTTGGGTCCGAAAATTGAATATTAATGCTGTGTCGGAGAGGAGTAATGAAAATATTGTGCGGCTTTGTCATAATTGGACTTGATGCCAAATACTAAAATTTTAACTATGAAAATTAAATTTGCGACCAACTCAAGAGTTGTAATAAAATAAAAGGTTTTGGGTCGCTCCAAATGTTATTATATAAAATAATTATATAAATGTATAAGCTTATGAAACAAATTGAAATTAAATTTGTACTAAATTTTTATAATATATATTCGATATTACTTAATCAATGATATTGAGAAATATACATATTTTAAAACATATTAATAGTTTTTTAATATCAACATATTTAAATGTACAATAAAATAAAAATTTAGCCAGGGATAATGAATATGTAATAAATAATGCTACAATAAATTAATAAAATGTTTAAACCTTATTGTGTATTGTGATTTAATCCCTACTTTAAATTGACTCATTAAAAATACAAAAAAAAATACTTCTCCTTATTTTTAAAAATATAAAAAAAATTTCTGATACTTGATGATGTATAAATATACTTTTTGATTTAAATTTGTAACATTTTGTGTGAAAAATATGATTCAAGTGAAAAATTACCGACCAAGACCAAATTTTTTAGAAAATATATTTAAAGGAAAAGCTTAACTTAAATAAACCAAATTTATGAAATGGAATGTGTAATGAAAATTAGAGGCAATTTAAGCTGCTCTCTTGCATCATAACAATGTAAAATATATTATATGCTTGTTTATAATTATAATTACATACCATGAATGAGTTAATGCCTTTAAAATTATAAAATCAAGTAGGTATGAATTTTTGTGTAAAATATGTTTCTATAATATATGTATACTATCAATAAGGTTTTTATAAAAAAAAGCCTTAAATTTAAATATAAATACAGAGGCAAAAAATATATTTAATTTTTATTTTTCGTAGAAAATATTTTTGTTAAATTATTTTCTCAAGTGGGGGCATGAAAAATTTTTTTTTGTATTTTTAAATAGTGTGGTGTACACTGTAATGAACAAAATGTCCTGGTAAAAATAAATCTAAAATGGCTTCAAAATCAAGTAGTAAATTATTGTACATACTAATGTGCACTGGGTCTGGGGGGGTTAATACTTAATCTACTGGATTTTTTCATTTACTTTCTGTAATTAAATGTTGTTTTTATTTAGTATTTTTAACTATTCGAATATTGCATTAAAATAAAAAGATATTGAAATTAAGTTACATAGAATTAAAAATTACAGTTTTTTTTTTAAATTTTTAGAGCATACAAATATATTGATGCGTTTTTTTGAACATTTTTTTGATGCATTTGTAAAAAGAGCTTTGTCACACTTTTTTAATGCAAGTAATATATTTTTTATATACTTCTGCTTTTATTAGAGCTGCACATTTTTTTATTAAAATCAGTTTCCATTGATGCGAGAACATCAAATAATATTTATAAAATAAATAGTTTTTTTAATGTAAAATATAACTATACGTTTGATTTTGCAATGCTTGATTGTAAAAATATTTGACTACATAAAAAATATCTAGAAATTCAGTGAATCATATCTAAATGCTTTACTATTTCAACAAAAAATATCCATATTCATTCAATATGTATACAAATATTTTCTTTGCATCCCTTATAAAAGTAAGGAATATTTTATCGTACTGGTATTCACAATTTGAATATGCAGTGAAGGAATGTGTCAAAAAAAATTCAAAGTGTGACTATATTATTGAGGTATCCCTTATATTTTTAAGATTTATTAGAAATAATATACCTTAATTAAATATAAATATAATTAATTCACATTAAAATTGTAGCTGTTTTATTAAAATTTACTTTAAATGAACAACTGGAAGTATTTTTTTGTGAAAAAAAAAAACGATTTTAATGATTATTATACATAAAACATTTAAGCCTTTAACAGTCAGATGACAAAATAAAAATTGTGTTAATACATGTGTACACCTATTAATCTCTAATTCGGATATCTTTTAGTAAAAATATTTTTATCAAGCTATAAAGATAGATTTACATTAAAAATAAATAAGCGCTGCTTAATATATTGTGAGCCTAAACTCAAAAACATGATAATTTTGTCCCTTTACATTGTAATATTATATTTTCATGAAAATATTATAGTAACTCAATTTATATAAACCGAAATGAATATGCAAATATAAGAATAATCCAATTTGTTTACACCGCGTCATATTCGCAATGTAAACAATTAATATTCCCAGCAAACTCGCGTCACACCTCTGACGTCATAAAAATAATAACGTACATACCTTCCAGTAGATGTTGCTCTCGGATGGCTCCGCAGCGATGATCTTCAATTTGCACACAAGTTTCGATCACAATCACTCATAACCTCAAAAACGGTACGTCACCCGCCCAACCTGGAGGAATCCCTTCAAGATCGTAAGCACATTACGGAACACACACTCAGCGGTTCTCAATCGATACTCGCGCGCGCGGTGTCACACGTGTCCGTCCGGTCACTTTCGCCGTTTTCCGGTCACATCGTTTTCGCGGGACACGGCCGATGACATAGTGTGCGACGGCGACGGGGGCCCCGCTACGAATGGAGGCTGCGTGGAGCCCCCGGCAGCGGAGGGCGGGAGGGCGGCGCCCCGCGCACGCGCCCCTCCGGTCCTTTCGCGGGGGATTTTCAGAAGACAAGTCGGCGTGTTTTGTGGGTCACGGTTTGGGATGAATGGAAGTAGCGGTTGGGTGATGGGAATGCGTGTGGTGGCGGTGACCTTGTGATTAAAGTGTAGGATTACATTTCGTATGAAGTATTAAGATGCGTATCAATTAGCAAATACCACGCTATCTATCAGTGAAGAAATTCATTAACTTGTACTCTAAAGAAAACGCGACTTATTCCACTTGACAGAACTCAAGCCCTTTTAATTAGCAAAATTATATCTTTGACTACATATATTAAAGGTAACCTAAGCCTCGCCCTCAAGTTTTAAAAAACACAGTAAGGTGATCCAAAGACAGGGCGTGAAAACGTTGCACAATATCTAAAACTCATATCTTACTGTTGATGTGATTTTACGTTTGTAATTATAGAAAGATTAAAATCGTTTCCGTATCGTGTAGTAAGCTAAAAGTTTCGTCCTAAATTGCAAAAATAATTTCAATGCAAGCATCTAACGTTAAGATTTCTGAATAAAATCACCAAATTTCCAAGTCCAAACACAGCATCAAGATCGCAACGGGTTAACTAATATTTTGTTGAATTATACCTTATTACATATAAATTAAATAACTTTAAAGACGAATTGAAATTGAATCTATGCGTCTTAAAACAACAAATACTAATGATTGTTTGTGAGATATGCGTTAAATGATAATAAAGTGTAGCTCTTTTAAACGCTTTGTTTTTTTGAATAAAGGAATTCTGCGAATTCGGTCATAGTAGACACAGACAAAAACAATATATTTACAAATGTTTTTCTAAAACATTTTTTTTCGCACTTCGAAACAAAATAAAGACGCAAAAATGAACATGGATTTTAAATCGGCACTAGTCACTTGAGTACGCTTAAAAAAAAGACCACCTGTGTTGCTCAGGTATGTAAAATGGTTTCAATTTTCGATTCTTTCAAATTTTATTTGAGATAGTATAAACGAATATTTTACGAATATTTGAATAGTTGAAAATCGGGCAAATTATTTTCACCAGTAGATATATATTTTTACTAGTAAAAATATAATTTATCTGGCATTTGCTAATAAAGTAACATGATTTCTTATTATTAATTTACATATTTATCATTATTTATTTTTAAAAATATATCCTGCTTTAAAATAAAATAATAAAATGCGCCAATGAAAATATATACTGCTTTAAAATGTCTATGAAACTCAATTTGATAGTTGCGAAATGTTTGCTGTTTAAACAAACATACAAAATGAAAGATCAAAATGAATTATGTCTTTAGAACTTTTTTTAAAGTCAGTCCAAATTGTATGCCAACTCAACTCCAAAACTAAAATAAGCGGAATCAGTACAAACAGAAGTCTGCATTTAGATATTACACAATGTTTTGAAAATATGATAGCTATTCTTACCGATAATAATACGTTCTTTTAATATGAAAGTATTGTTCAAAATGTATTTAAACCGAATTTTGGTTAATAGGAGAGCGCAAAAACAATTATCATTTCTCAGAAGGAAAAAAATCACGGCAAAAGCAATAAAATCGTGTCGGCGCCGTCGCAGTGAAAACGCTAAATTTGGTTTAGATGTACGTTATTCGATTCTCACTAGTAATATTGTTATGAAAAGTCGTAATATAAACGATTTATATTCGAGAGTATTGCACGATTTTATTTCTTTTGATCTGGATTGGAAATTCATTATATGGTAACACTGAGCAGGATAAAAAACACGACTAATTATCAGGTAAATATTATGAGTAGAAATTTTTAATAATTTTTTCTGCCTAATTAAAATATTTTACATAAAATATGATTTCAGAAAATGACAAAAAATGTTATATTTATTTATAAGCATCTCGGTGAAAGATACATTGCGAGAGAAGATTTTAATGCCAAGCACACAGACGACAAAACAAGATTTACTACCAAAAAAGCAAATAATTTTGAAATGTAATAACGGATTTTTGACTTCTGAGAAGGGATAATTGTTTGCGCTTTTCTATTAGTCAAAATTCGGTTCCTAATTTAATTTGTAATATTATTATTAAATTCATAGTTTAAACGCAAGATAACAGAGCCTTTCTACTGCGAATTTTTGCTTTTGACGTGAATTCCTAACTAGAAACCCTTTGAATTAGTCATTAAATAAAATACTATGAATCTTAATAATATGGAAATATTAAAAAATTACTACTGACTATCCAACTCTTACCCTTTTCTAAAAAAATCTAAAATTAGTTTATGGTTTCTATCTTATATACTTTAATCATTACTCTTAAGATGTCAATAAAGTATTTTAAACTATACATAAAAATGTAGGGCATATTAAAGGTAATTAAACAGCAACTATTAATAATTTAATGCTATTTTTATTTATATCAAAAGACATGCTAAAATAAATATGCAATAAAATATGTCGTCAATTAGATTATTAGAGAAAAAGATCGAACATGGAAATTAGTTTCAAATTAATTGTATATAAACAAATTTATTTTTACCGCATTTTTGTCTTGAGAAAGGTTTGTTGATAACAACATGAAATGTCATAATAAATATGCAATAAAACTTGTTGTCAATTAAATCACTTATTAGGGAAGAATTAATTAAAAATTATTATGTATTTTTTTACTGCATTGATATAGTTTTGTATATATACAACATGAAATGATAAATAATCAACAAATAAAAGGTTAAAATAGAAGCTATAAATTTTATATTTAATAAATTTAGAAATATCTGCATCGAATCATTTTGCAAGCTCAAATATATTTTTTGTCTCTGTAGGTATAATAAGTGGGTCCTTGTTTTTCAGACATGAATACTAGGAGTCGGGATTATAAACATCGATTGATGACATTTTTACGTTACAAATTTAAATTTATATCTCATACAAACAAGCATATGTTTCAAATTTAATTGCTGTTTTATTACCTGTCTACATGAAAGATGGTCAAAATCACATAAATTAAAAAAAAATTTAAATCTTAAAAATAATTATCGACTCCGATCTAAAAAAATCAACTTGAATGTACCAAAGGATCATGTTTTATGAAATAAAATGGATTTTATATGTATTACTAGGGGTGTCACGTTTTTGCAAAAAATATTAAATATAATAAAATTTAATTACAAATGTATGAAGCAAACACTAACACAACACAAACACAAACACAAACACAAACGACACAAATTTTGAGTACGTAGCCAGAATAAATAACGGAATAGACTAAACGTTTGAATATGTTTTGTTGATTGATAAAAAATATACTTGCTTTTGTTTATTATATTTTTGAATACATTAATAATAAACGTGTTTTTAAATATTTTTCTACGAATCTACCATTGTCAGGATTCTACGAATTTTTAATCCCGATTCCTGGGATTGAAAAAATCCTCGGTAACAACACCCATTAATTATAATGAACACGGCTTAATACTCATATGACACCAAAGAGGTATAACAACAGATATTATTTACCTTAGTAATATTATTATACGCATATTATATAAATATTGCATTTTACGAAACAATAAGAAAGAACTGTGCCATTTTAAGTTTACGTGTGCCATTTGCTATTTACACCTAAGTTTCGTGACGTTTAAATAAGTTACGCTTAGTTTAAAATCTGAGATTATTTTAATTGTCAAAATTTAGAATTATTACTTTTTTTATCATACGTGTATATTTTTTGAAATATGTGCTACTTTTATTTTTAATAAAAAAAATATTTTCGACTTTAAAAAATTTGTCTATTTTTACAATTGTATATCTTAAATTTTTTCAAGTATGTGTATTCCAATTAAAGGTACAAGAATACATTGTTAACACTTTGAGTCAGCAATATGGGAACTGTTTTTCTTTTCATTTTGAAGTTAAATCCGTTAAAAAATTCAATGATACTCAAGTATTTGATAATGACATTTGAGGACTTGTTTTTCCTTGAGAAAAATTGCATTCGCTACTATGAATTTATAAAATCTTAATAAAAATCCACCATGGCTGAGTTATCGAACTGCTGTATGGTATAGCAGGATATTCGGCTTTCATTTCTGATGAAAAAATGTCATGGAAATGACGACGGTTAAGTTTACGGGAGCGAATAAAATTCACCGCTGACATAACCGATTCAATAAATCATGATAGATTAAGATGTTTCTCACAAAGTACCTGTATATAAATTATTAAAAGTTTTGAACACTAAGCGTGTTTATAAACCTCATATTTTGTCTAATTAACCTGTTCCGCGTATATTTTTACCACTTATGTATATGACACATTTTAGTGGAGTTTCACTTTAAAATATATACTTTGTTAACGTTTTTTTAACTTCATTAAGAATAATTTTTATATAATTATTTATGTATATATATATATATATATATTTGTTTCACTTTAAGCATATTACGATTAAGCAGAAACACAAAATCACATATGCATTTGAAAGCAATTTAAAAATGGAATTAAATTTGAGCTAAAAGATTCTTAGAAATCGTAGAACGAGATAAGAGTTTTGTCGATGAATGTGTATCAAATGAAATATTTACAACCTTTGAGTGCTTTTCAGTTAATATCCAGCGGTCAGATTCCAGTCCTTTCCTTGTTAAAATAAAACATATAAATACCAATAACGAGTCAAATGGGTCCCTAGAAGTTCTTACTACTTCACCAGAAGGCTTCCGCCGGAGACTTAGCACCCCCAGAGACTACGCTTCCATGGTCTCCTCCACTGGAGACTGAGCCACATCTAGAGGTTAAATTTATGACATTTTAATACTGACAGGTAAGCAATGTCAACATTAATAACATTTATTCATATTTATTTAATTAAATCCAGCAACTATCAAAGCGGATTTATACATTTTTTATAGCTTTATATTATTTTATAAATTTATAGCGCAATTTTTTTAGGCATCTGCTATGATTGACATCGAAAATGAGTTTGTTGTATTTTGTAAAAAAAAATATAAGCGCAGCATAAATTCCCAAAAAAAATAAAAATTGTTTAATTGAGATTAGGATATGAGAGTTATAAATAATTTATTAAATACAAATCAATGCAAATTGTTACAAAAAAATGAATAAATTGATTTTGAAAGAAATTAAAAATCAACTCTTAATTGATTTCTGCATATACTATAATTTTTAAATATGAAAAAATGCATAAAAAACATGAAAATGCTTCCCTTTAAAATATGTTTTTGCAATTTTTTGACAATGTAACTTTTTAATAATTAAAATTATACCAAACGTTAACCTTTATTTTAAAAATTAAAGAATATCTTACTTATTACTTACATATCTAAATTTAATCTAATAGTGCTATTTTATATCATATAAAATTATATATTTTATCATTTTTTTTAAATAAATCAATGAAATTAATCGAATTGATTAAAGAAACAATAAAATTTAGAAAAACTTATAAATTTAAATAATATTTATCTTTAAACTGTGCAGCTTGAAAGCTTGCGTTGATGACTGTTTGCGGTTTTTTTTACAAATAATCATGTTCATAAATATTTTTAAATAGCTGATGTTGCTCAATGTCTCAAATTCCTATTACTTTTTTGTTAAAATAATTATTAAAATAGCTAAGATATATGTACTATTTTTAATTTATTTTTTGACGTGTTCAAACCCTCGCCTTAAATAAATATAGATTAGTATTGCTTACATAAATATTAAATACATTAAACTAAAATTAAAAAATATTAGTAGTATTATTAATAGCACAGTAAAAAAATATGTACTGTAATATTTCTGTCTTCATAACATAAAATATTTTTAAAAAAAAAGAACTTACAAAACGTTCAAAGCTTCCAAGCTGCAAAATCTTGTTTCAAATTAAAGGCACACACCGCGAACCTCCGCTGTTGAAGCCTTCTGGGATTTTCACCATACCATTATATGAACCATCGATGCATACCCACTCAAACCAGTAAACAATACCAATCCCTAGGGGTTGTTTTAATGGCGTCACATGATTATGAGTAATGGTCGCGTGCATGGATGTGTGGATAGACAATGCCGAACTTTGAGAATATAATTTGTTTCGTATATCATTTTCAGCCGCGCATATTTCTTACGGAGATGTATTGCTACATTAGCAAGGAAATGTTATCTAAAATAATAACCTTCCATCTTTCATTAGTATAATAGTATTTGGACGAACTGTTTCCGTCGATGCACGCAATTGCTAAAATTACAACATGCAATGAAATACAGATGCCTCGAAATTATTTATTTTGACATAACACATAAATTAAATTGTAATAACACTGCTGTTGTACCGTGGGAATTGAACCAACCAACGTTCCTAATAAAAACATCGGTTTAAAATTAGTTTAGTTGTGTTGGTACCTTTGACTTTGCGCCTAAACACTGTTTAAATTATAAGGTAAATATAAATGTATTGTTACAGTGACATTACTGTATTTTAAGATAAACTACATTATAAGACAAGTATTTTTTTTTAATATTATTGTATAAATATTGTGGTTTAATTGTATAAATAAAATTGATCGATATATTTTCTTTGCTATTTTTTTCTCATTGTAAACGTTGATCTCACTTTCTATAAATAGGGCTTAAATATAATTTTTCACTACTATTGTAACTTTTTATTTTAAAAAGTACGAAGAAGTATATTAATCTGCGATATCTACACCTTAATTGACTTACCTTTGATTTGTATTATGACGATGATGACGATGAAATTATTATTTTCTGATCTCTATAAAAAATACTATAAATTTAAACTTCCCTTCCTAATAAGCATTTGACTTTGTATGGTTTAAGGCTCAGAATACATTATAAGTGATGCAACTTGTTTTATGTATAAACTTGTCACGTATATTTAAATCGTCTGCTTCTCGCTTATGATTTAGATTCACAAGTCTAATTTTACCATCACAAAATATGCAGATTGTAATCCAAAATAGCACTGATTATTTTACAATAATATAAAAAAATAAGCGTAACAAAAATTACGCAATTATAAATAATATATATATACATACGCAATGTAGTCAAAAACATAATTATACCAATAAACCTGCCATTGCCTTATAAATCGTCTGCTTTACCTAAAAAAATTGCAAACTATTGCAAACGAAAGCAAAAATACGGCATTTCTATATTTAAATTTCGGCACCGGAAAAACCCACTTTATCAAAATAATGCGTTCTCATCGGTTTGATTCAGGTAAAAAGATATTTTTGTGAGACATCGTTCTTGAAACTTATATCTACAACAATGCATTAAATGTAAATGAAATAAAACACAAAAAATCGCATATTCCGAGTTGTACCAATACATACTATTACACAAAGCCAGACAGTTTATGCGTGACGTCATCAATGAGAGGAATACTGAAGCGTTTTAATAATAAGTAATCTATGTTTGTACCGTTATTTATGCAATATACTTAAAAAAATATAAATGTGTTTTTAAATATAATATATCCCTACAAATAAATTTATTACAGCCGTCATAACTAAGTTTTACAGTTTTATAACAATTTTACGTTACACAAATATTAACAAAACAAAATCAAGAAAGAATTGAAGCAGTACTTCTTACAACTCGTCTCTTAAAAATGAACAAGGAAATTGCATTAAATAAAGGTCGAGCGGCAAATACCTGAGTATAAGTGTACATCCGGACTTAAACTAACTATACATATCGCGGAACTCGTATCCTAAAGACTTGCTGCCATTGCCGCCCCAAAACTGATATTTACCAAGCGCATTTACAATAAAATACTACATTAAAAGCTAATCAAACCGGTAACAACATATGCTTGCTAGGTGTAGGTAACACCAGCACTTCAAATTTGTTTAATCTACAAGTCAAAATAAAGTAAAAAATATATAAATATAATATTTCATACATAAAAAAATTATAGCTGGGCTGTTACGCTAAATAATGAACTCTCGATACCGCGTATAATTCTAGATCCTGCAGTGTAGTTTACCAGGGCCTTTTCTTCAATATATACACTTACGATATTCATATTTGTTTAAATACTGACCTAATCATGTACGCTGGTGATATAGGCGTCATCATTAATTTGTACGGTTTAAAAAAAATACGTTACAGAAATATTAATTAAACAAGACTTTTTTAAATAAAAATTAAAATAAATCGATACAAAACTCGTAGAAGAATCTTGTCCATGCCTCTTAAAAATAAACAAGAAAATTGCATTAAATAAAGGTTGAGCGTCAAATACCTGAGTATACGTGTACATCTGAACTTCAAGCTTAAGTTAACTATACATATTGCGGAACTCATATCCAATAGGTTTGCTGCCATTGCGGCTCCAAAACCGGTATTTGCCGAAAAAAGCGCATTAACAAAAAAAATACTATATCCACATTTAATTAAACAGGTAACAACATATGCTTGCTAGGTGTGGAGTAACTCCAGTACTTCACTTTTTTAAATACAAGTCAAAAAATATTAACAAAAAAATATTATACTTACCTTAAAAGACTTTATAGCATATTTTTAATACCAACACGTGAAGAATATTGCACTATAAAAGTATTGCACAAAACCATATTAACCTATTAATCTCAAAAAATTGATTGACAAGGCGAGCCTAAGAACATTCTGCTTTTAAGGCATAATTTGTAGTAGTTTTAACGCAATAAATTGCCATTTAATAAAATATAAAAGAGGTTTACTTCTATATCTTTCTTTACGTTTTTGAAAGCATGCTGACCAGATAAGATTCTACTGTTTTTTTGTGGTTCAGATGTTAAAAAATGCCATTACTTTCTCATTAACTCAATATGTCTATATTATTATATACCAAATGAAAGATATTACCAATTGTAATGAAATCAACGATCGATCATCTCCTAGATGGGTATGGGGTTGAGAAAAAGTTGAAGAGAGTCGGTTTAGTCCGTTGTAGCGAAACACTCGCTAAATTACATTTCTTGAAGAAAAAAAACAGGGGTGGATTTGCACGTCAAAACAAAACAAATCTCATTTATCATCCAAAATGAGAAAATTGTGACGGAATCAACTCGCGACGATTAAGCGTTCATAAACGGCGAACCATTTTCCATCCCACACCATACCCTGGTATTCTGTCCTTTAAGAGAAAACGGAAAAAAGAGACAATAAACAACAACACAAGAATACTTTCATTAAAACAAGGCACGATTTTAACAACAATGGTACCTCGCTCTAATTGCCTAAATTATATTCTTGTATACATTTTTTTCGTGTTTCTTTTGCGCTTATCTTCCGGGATGCGGAGATAGAACTTTGCGTCGATTGTAAATTTGCTTAAGAATTACCTACTAAATATAATTCATGAAAAAGGGGTTATTGCTTAATCGTTTGGCGTCAAAGTATGTGAGCAAGGACAAAGACCATTTAAATCGTTTTCCTTAACAAATAAACAAATTTCGCCACACTGAAATAAAATTTTATTTTATAAGCAGAATCAAGTAATACATTACCCTATATATCTTCAATAAAAAAGCTAGTCCTTATATCTCACACCGAATTTGACGCAATCCAACCCCATGCAACAATCCTGAAGATAAACAAAATCTAGGCGGCTGTTTCTGAAATTATCTTAATTAGATCCGTGTGCGAAAGGAACGGCGGAAACTCCGAACGAATTAGGCCAAAAAGGGCTGATATAAAAAAATACTGCGACCGGCCCTGATAAATATTTTATAGCTTTGTTATCGGAACAAAGCCGGTACACGCTTAATTAATCCTAAAAAAAATTCGAAGCCAAAAGTTAACGCTTTTGGTTATTCTAACAGAATCATCCCTTAAGAGAGAATGGATGAAGGATGCTCGTGAGGGTCAACCTGCGATTCTATGAAAAGTAACAATGGAAATTTGACTTCAAGGGCTAAGAGGGTATTTTTTTAAGCTGAAATTTTAGATTTTTTACTAACCTTTGTCCTCTTTAGACCTAGGACGAAAATGCGATATAAATAATTGAAAGGGGCCACTTTATCGATTGCTTCTTTGTGATTTGAGCAGAAGCACTGGGCGAGTGTTATTTTAGGACCTCTTCACCAGAGTGGTTTGAAAAATGATTCATACAGTGCATATGTATAATATATTATGTTTAACAAGTTAATATAGAAAATGCTCTAAAAGTCCTATCAAAGCTTTATAATTAAATATAAAAATAAATAATTAGTATCATTTACAATATATTACCTTTAAATGTCCGTCACAAACATAAATGATTTATCAACTTATATATAGTATACTCTCACTTCCATTTGAGGTAGTTCAGAGTACAAATCAATCAGATTGCCATTAAAATAAGTTATACTCGGTCCATCCTAATTACTAGTTAGTGCCAAAAATTTTTAGACGCTTTTTTATACGGATTTTGAAAAGGTTTTCGATACAGTAATAATTTTAAAATAATGTCGGACCTCGCTCGCTTTAATAATTAATTTATTTGATTGACGAAATAGTATTTCACGATGGATTGATTCTGTCCCTATCATTAAATTTTATTAGCATGTGATTTTTTTATTTTTTTTTATATATTTTTCTCATACTTTTATTATATGTTTGTGTATTGTAATTAGGGATTGCAATACCAGATATACTAGTATTAAGGCAAAAATTTACCGATATTACAAAATAATATACCGGTAGTTATTTTAAATTTTTTTTTAATCCTTATATATTATTTGTTAAAAATTATATGTCTATGACTTATAACTACAAGGCGACGGTGTCAATATTGCTTTAAAGCAGAAGCGAAGAATAAAATGATTATCGGGGTAGGATAACAAAATAACTTTATTAGTCCCAGAGGGCCAAATTAGCGGCCCACACTACTTATGCAAAAATCCCACAGAAAATTGTCAAGTCTAACGGTACCTAGCAGTTTCTAGTAATTCTGTAATATAACAGAGAAATGACCAGGCAGCTATGACCTACCAGCCTAATTTTTATGATAGTGATGGCTGGCGAAATGAAAACAAAAAGAATTCCATATACAAAATTCGTTTTTACTATTTGTACTTTTTTATCTCCATTGAGACATATTTAACCCAAATATACTTTACTAAACATGTAAACGTATGTTTTTATTACATTATTTTTTTTTATGTAATTAAATATGAAAAATATAATATTTTTTTTTTGTTGTAACAAGTAAATATTATTGGTTTTTATTACGTTACATCATTTAAAATACACAAAAAGGGCTTTAAACTTTCAAAACACATATAACATAATTTACTTGAAAAATGCAATTTTATGATTTAAAAAAAAAATCATGTATTAAACCAAATTGTTTAGGATTAAAAAGGTTATGCAGTATTCACGTATTTTTATTTTATAGTACATATTTACATAAATATTTATAGCTCAAGTTTAAAAAATGTTGCTATTAACATTTTTTAAACTTAAGAAATAAATAAGTAAATGAAAGATAAATAATTCAATAAAATAAAGTTAGATAAATCATCTAAATTAAATATTAATGTGCAATAATTTTTATAAAATAATATAAATAAATCACACTTCATAATCATGCATTCCGATTACTCAGTGATTTTCATTTCTCGAGAAATAAGAATTTTCGACTTCACTTCTCAAATTTATATAAGTGAAAAAATATATGTAATAAAGTAAGGTATTGCAGATAACTTTATATATAATAGATATGTTTTTTTTTTTTTAATTTTGTTTATTATATAATTAAATAATACATTTTTATAAACATATATATTTACATTTCATTGGTTGCTGGTTAATTACCATTATCACAATTTACGATTGATTAGCTAAATTAAGAGGAATTACAAAAATAAGAATAATAAAAGAACATAAAATACGTTAAGTTTAGGTCAAAGTACATAAACACCTTTAACAAAAAAAATAAATAAAAAAAAAAAAAAAAAAATATAAATTATAAATATATATTTTTAATATAAAACTCGTGGATCTGGAGCTGTTAAATTAATAGATAAAATTTATGCGTCAGAGCAAGATGTGCTTTGGCACTTTGTGCTTATATTTAAATTTGAGTTTGTTTTTGTCGTAATCACCGATTCTTGAGATTAACGGGTTAGTATGATTTCGCGGTATTTTTTTATAATAATTATTAGTATGGTGGTGAACATGTTCTTTAATAGTTGGAATTAAATATTTATTATGAAGTTTTTTGAGGTTAGTATAAAAAGGTGTATTATAAATTATTTTTATAGCTTTATTTTGAACAACTTGTAGCTTAGAAAAGTTAGTATTACACGTATTACTCCACACTGGGCAGGCGTAAGTCATTGCCGGTCTGATTAATTGCTTATATAATAGAATTTTATTTTTAGTATTTAGCGCACTTTTTCGATTAAAAATTGGTTTTAACGCCGCAATGGCTGCGAGCCCTTTAGATTTAAGTTCGGTTATATGTTTATTAAATTTAAGCTTGGAGTCCAGGTGAATTCCGAGGTACTTAACGCTCGCCTTCCATTCTATACACTTTCCCTGCTCGCTTATAATAGTCGGGGACAAAGGTTGTCTTCGAGTTGTAAAAATTATAGCCTCCGTTTTGTCCTGATTTATTTTTATTTTCCACTTTTTGAAATAATTACTTAAGAGAGTTAAGGATTTTTGCAATTTTATTGAAATAGGCTTAAGACCGTAAGAGCTACTCATTATCGCCGTATCATCGGCATACATTGAAAGACAAGTATTTTTTAAAATAGGTATATCATTTGTGTACAAAATGAAAAGGAACGGTCCAAGTAAACTCCCCTGAGGAACACCAGCTGGGATATTACGCGGTATCGATTGTTCATTATTTACTGAAACAACATAACTTCGACGATCAAGATAGGAGCGTAACAAGTGTAGCAGATAGTTAGTGGTTTTATATTTGTGGAGTTTGTAAATCAACCCATCATGCCACACAGTATCAAACGCTTTAATAGATATGTTAAATGTTTTTACTGTTATCGTTTTTTAGTTATTTTTTATTTAAGCATATAAATATTTTTATCATAGAATTTTTGGAGCCAATAAATAATCTGATAATAATTTTTTTCCCCATTTTACATATTTCTGCTTTTGAAGAATAAATACAGTTATTATAATTTTTTACTTTATGAAAGATTCTGGAATTTGTAAATATTCAATTAATGACATCAGTGTCTGATTCTTTGATTATTTAATTTATCTTTAATTGCTGGTTGAAATTTCGAGCTTAGCTCAGAATTGATATTTTCCAATTGTCCAAGTCCATCATTAGTTACATAACATTTTTCTTGAAAATTATTTCTGAAGAAGCACTAATCATATAAATCTGTTTTTTAAATGTATCGCATTTTGAACGAACAGATCTTCTACGCACTTTTTTCAAGTAAGGTTCTTTCGGATAATCGTTACTGACAAAAAAATAATGAGTAATATATTTCATTGGAATAAATTGTCGATTTGTGCTCTGACCTCTGGTATAAATATTTAGGAGGCATCTAGAAGCGGTCGATCAAAAACGATGTTGTTCTAGATTTATTTTTACGTAAGAAAAAAGATCTAGCGCTCCTATATTTTCGTAAAATAAATTATAATTAAAAAACTGTTTTAATTATAATAATTTGTAATTAAAATATTTAATATATCGAAACAATAGCTATTGGGATATTAAAAAAAAACAATAAACATGATGAATTATGGATTATTTTTTCGGGATTTTAATTAAAATAATAATAAAGTAATACCGATAATACCGGTATTGACTGTGTTTACTCTCGGTCATATCGGTATTGAAAATTCTGCTATTATTGCAATCACTAATTGTGCTATTATTGCAATCACGGTGGTTCTTATTTAATTTAAAATAAAATAAATTGTAATATTTTATTTTATATTATTTTATTTGTAAATAAGCTTTATATGCCATTAGTTGATTTTTGCATAATTACGAGAGTAGACGCTAAATCGTGATCAAATACGTAGTCGTCGAGACGCTCTTATAGAAATTATTTTATTAAATTGGCAAAAACAATTTGTAGAAAGTAGGATAGCTGTAAATCTGGATCTCGGGCAGTGGGCGAGAGTGGGAGTGGGTGGCGAAGTAGATTAACATTTCCCTTTGCGGGGGACCTAGGACGTTACCTTCGCAGAATACGTAAATGTAGAATCAGCAATCCCCGGAAAATGCCCCTTTCC
Organism: Plectrocnemia conspersa; assembly: GCF_051122295.1. Lineage (NCBI taxonomy): Eukaryota > Metazoa > Arthropoda > Insecta > Trichoptera > Polycentropodidae > Plectrocnemia > Plectrocnemia conspersa. Next base: position 30,045,821 of record NW_028277165.1, read on the forward strand.
GGCCCGAATAGACCCCGGCTCAATACATTTAGAAACATGAACGAAAAACCTGCATTCTTTACAATTACAAAGAGCCGTTAACTTGGACTAGAGCTAAAATCTCATAATCCAATCCACATCTGGATATATAACAGAAAATGTTACTATTGTATTTTTCCCATTCCTAACACTAAAATAGCTCGTCTTAAAGTCCACATAACAATTACGAGGATAAGATATACAAGGCAAGGCAGAGAATTTCACCGTTAAATTTAGTGGCATTTTAAGCATTCCTAGACTTCTCAAGCTTTCGTATACACCTCACCTAGATGGCGTATCATTTACAGTTTTACACGGCAACGTTTTTAGCGGCTCACCGTTTGCATTCCAATGATCAACAATTTCCTTTTGTTTCCCTTGCTTTTCTTTCCGTAGGATGAGGCGATGGCAGATTTATTGTTTCATGCACGGCCTACCGAAAAAGCTCTTTGCGAAGCTCCCCGGGGACCTACACTCCATTTTCCAGCCGATTCCAGCCATAACTGTTTGTAAATAACGATTATTCGCCTGTGTAATGCTTCCGGCCGTTGCCGGAAGAGCCGGAATTGCAAATGCCTAAAAAAATGTATATACGTAACGTAATACAAACGTGTCGGGCATTTTCATTATAAGCGAAAAGTTCGGCGTTATCCAACGGATATAACCGTTATCATTACGGGGAATGCTGATTATAAAGAAAAAATACAATGCTCATTCGATCGCTAATGATCATGCAGCGTTATTAGCTCTAAAGAAGGGGTGAGCTTTTTGCATTATTTTTTTAAAGTTATTTCATACATAAAAAATACTATTTTCTTTATTTTATTTGAGAAAAGTTTGTATTACGCTGATGACTTTACTCAAATAAATTGCGTAACTAACTTTTTAATTCTTATTTAAAATAATCGTGTAAAAATTATAATTTTATTACGGCAATATAATTTTATTTTAATGAGCTCTGAAAATATTGATTCAATGCAATAAAACATCTTTGCGAACTTATTTTTTTTCTATAAAAACGTACTAGTATAAGAATATTTTTTTTAAATCACTGTATTGACAAATTAGGCTAAGAAAAACAGCTACATATATAGGAAAAGTAATGATAATTTTTAAAGGGACGATTTTGAAATTAGTTTGCCGCCGGCTGTCGTTGAGTTAACACGTAAGATTTTATCTTATTTTGTAGCTCTGTTAGTCTACTTTTGTTAATACTCAGAAGGTTTATTTTTTACCCAATAGAAAAAAATGTCAAGGCCAGAAATCGAGGAGACCCATTTGCGTTATTATATGCTATTTTTGTTCGATCAAGGAAAGAAAGCAAAAGAAGCCACTCAGATCATCTGTGAAATTTATGGAGACGTATTGCATCTTTAAAAATGTCACAGGTGGCTTAGAAAATTTAAAAGTTGTGATAGGGGGTTGAAAAAAGACCTACAAAATTAGATGATGACGTGTTAAAATCAGCAGTGGAAGCGGATCCCCGAAAAACCATCAAAGAATTGTCGGAGGAGCTTGGTTGCCCTTGGACAACCGTTAAAGACCATCTCAAGCGCATTGGGAAAAAACACAGGCAAGGAATTTGGGTACCGCACGAACTTTCACATACAACCATTGAGCAGCAAATTACCATATGTTCGTCGCTATTGTCTAAGCAGGAAACGGCTTCATTTCTGAGAAGGATCGTTACAAGCGATGATAAGTGAGTCCTATACAACAATCCAAAGAAAAAAATCAATGGCTTTCTAAAAACGAAGTACTCATACCTACCCCTAAACCCTCATTGACCTTAAAAAAGGTCCTTCTTTGTGTTTGGTGGGACATGATTGGCGTCATCCATTATGAGTTATTAAAAACAATCACCGCAGAGGTATACTGTGATCAATTAGTCAGAATGAAAGTGAAGCTGTTGAAAAAACGTTCAGTTTTGGTCAACAAACAAAGGCGAATTTTGCAGCACGACAATGCCAGACCACACGCGGCACGGATCACACAGGAAAAAAATCAGGGAGCTTGATTTTGAAGTTTTACAGCATCCCCCATATTCCTCCGATATCGCACCCGCTGACTACCATATTTTCAGATATTTAGAGCATTCCCTTAAAAATAAAAATTTGAAATTATTTGACAGTATCAAAAATCACATAAAATCATTCTTTAACGAAAAACCTGCAGAGTTCTATAAGAAACGGATTGAAAAGCTGCCTGATCGTTGGAGAAAAGTAAAAGAAAACAATGGAAATTATTTTACTGATTAAAATTGTATATATATTTTTTTTTAATAATTTTTTTGTATGTGAAAAATATTATCATTACTTTCCGCTTTTCCTATATATGCTTATTTTTATACACCAGCAAACATAGGTATTTTGGATTCTCCTCATAAAAATCACCACGAAAGAAACATTTTTTATGTCAATTTCTGTCACATTGAGTGATTGTACTAGTGACTTATTTACTAAAGAAAGACTAACTGCAAATTAAATCTGCTTGAAATGAAACGAAAAATCGCTAAAAATCAAAAAGATTCTTAAAAGCAAACATACATATATATGTATATATAAATATATTCACAAATTATTCGCAACTGTACATTCAAGACGAAAAATCCCCCCTTGTGTCAGTAGGCCTTTACCGCGACGTTCCGCAAGGGTTGTTTGGAGTCAAAAGTGGTTTTGTGGCTGCGTACTGGAGAAACTCGTCGGTGTGTTTTACATCCCTGAAAGGACACCATCTGTCTACAAAGACTCTACAAGACGTCATCCGAGAGATGATTAATTATCGTCATTTCATCGTCTTAACAAATTGAGACGTTCCTCGAAAGCTTGCACTGAAATTAGTCAACGCCTTATGACTAATGACGGCGAAAATTTAATAACCATTAATTTAATTACGCAACCGAGGGTTCAATTTAAATATTAAAGCTGCAATGTTTCCATGAAGCTTCCGAATAAAAAATAAAGTAACCTGATTTTCATATTGTTTGTACAATACAACTAATTTAATAAAAATATGTTGACGTAGATTATGACCACATTATATTTTCGGTGAAATTTAAAATACAAAATTGCTAACTTTATAATTTAAATTATATACCACCTGAAATTGTGTTATGTGAAGCGTAATATTAAATTACAAAAGTAGAGTTTTTACTATGTTGCTAATTCAGATTAAATTTATTTAATTAAGGTAATTGTTTTAATAGTTTTCATTTATAATAATTTTTATGAACTTATTCTCAGCTTAAACAACTGTGAGCAAAATTTGTTAAATCAGAACTGAACCATTTTAAACAGCTATAAAAATGAGTGCCACACAAAACTGAATTATCTGCGTTAATCTTTTTTATTAAAAATATATTAATTAAAAAAGTACCTCTTTAAAAATTGAATGAGAATTTAAAATGTAATTATTTATTATTTTCATAGTACATAAGAGGTTAATGTCAAAAATGTATAAAAACATTCAAAGGCTTTTTTTCTAAATATAACTCATGCGTAGGTTCTCACATCGATAAGATAATATTTTAGCGCATAAACAACGTATGTAAGTGAATTCAAGCACGAGAAGAAACTTTGACCTATTTTATCAACAGTGCCAGATAAAATTTACATAAGCGTCCCTCGGGGGTATCATATCAGACCGACGTATCATCGCACCCTCGAAAGTAAAGGGTTATATAATTTTTAGGTCCGAAAAGCAAAGTTCATATCTTGTGACATATATGTAAGCGTCAAATATTACACCACACATATCATCTATTTGAAAACATTCCAACTGTCAAACATTCAAAACAGAAACGTGGGATGAATTATTAGTAAATTATATTCACATCTTTTTGACTGATTAAATGTTTTCTATAAGCATATGTCTGATTTATATTATTGATTATTGAAGATTGGGTATTGAATTGTTTCTTTTACTAAATCGCGATGCATAATTTGTTTTTAAAGATGTACTCTAAAATCAACTGTTGTGTGATGTTATGTTTTGCGGTTTGAGGTTAACTAATATGAATTAAAAATTTACCTTGTTTAATATCCATAATATTCTCCACCAAATATACTGTCCAATATGTTTGGATACAGCCTACCGCCAATTACTCATTATTAAAATTTATACATCAGAGAGATACGTAATGTGATCTTGTGAAAATTCCCTTGACAGCAATATCGCCTTACATTTTAGCTTCCGGGAGGAGCTTTATTATATCATTGAATTGAATGTGTGTTTTTTCCAGTAAAAAAATCCTAAGTGGAATCGAGAAAGTTTTTCATCAATGCATGCAAATTTTCCGGCGGTTTTCTTAATTGCGTTCCGGGCGATGGAATTAATGAGATGGGAGAGTTGCGTCGAATAGGCGCGTTATTAGTATTGTTTGTCGGAACAAAAACAAACTTGTTTTGGAGTTGATTAGATTGCGTTGTAATGGACAAATCTCGTTTTTGCGCTCGATGTAATTTTATCCAATGAAGTTCCCATCAATCGAAGCATCTCATTTAAACTATTTTTGAATTGATACTATAAGTAAGTTAATTCGAATCAGCGTGTTGTTTTAATAAATAATATTAGCTGAACCCATAAGAATATAAGACCGTAATATACCAGACACTTTTTATAAGATAATCGATTTTAATGTGCTTTAGATAAAGATCAAACTATCTAGACACCATTAATGAAAGTATACGCAACTCTTAAAAAAATGTTTAAAAATATAAAAACCTGATATTCTGCCCGTAAAAACGAGCAAAAACATAGCGAACACCAAAGTCTGTGATTTTAGCCAGTGACAGTTGACACAAAATCACACACACGTATGATTCATAACATTGATAAATCAGTGACAGATAATTAAGCAATTAACACATTTGGCTAGGGATTGAAAATAATACTGGTATTAACATTATAATTATTATTTTAATTCGTTTGTAAAAAAAATAGTTTAAGGCTTAAGAACCCTAGGGGTGTGACTTCGTGGCTAGCGAAACGCAGGTCAATCTAAATAATATTATATTAAATTATATTACAATTGCGGCAGACGATGAAGGGCGAGATGTTTTCTCCGAGTGGTGGTGGAGAAGCTGGCGCAGGGATGATATCCGTGGGAGGTCCTCAAAGACCTGCGATGCTGCGATGATCGTGTTCAAAAGTCTCAAGTCGTATCTTCGCGTCTGTTTCTCACTAAAAATGCGAAACAAAAATAGTCAATCATCAGCTATGATTAATAAAAAAACATAGATAATAGAAACACATAATATAGAATTAAAAATACGTGAATACTGCATAATATTATTCTAATTTCATATCCTACGCCGATAACACTACTTTTTTAATAAAATGCAATGTATATGGTTGATACAAAAAATATTATAGATTTCTCAGTATTGTCACCATAACACATTACACTAATAAAGTTATAAATATATATACGTGTAACGCATCATGTCATTACATTTGAACTATAAATACAGAATAATTAAATAAAAAAATCATTCAATCACTAGAAGTACAGGATCATACAATCGTATTATTCACGGAGAATCCTTACTCTCCTCGGTGTTCTATTTAAGACGCGGCGCAAAAATTCTATGTAAGCAATGGAGATATGGTAATCTGCAAAAAAAACGTACTTAAAATATGCTTTCTTCTTAGAATCGTGATAACGTCCCGCTTGGACCACTTTGTATAAGCTCTGCTGGACATCCGGATATGTTTTCTAGGAAAGCTTTGACCGGAAACACTGTAGAATTGATCATAAAATTATAAGGTATTCGTAGTTTTTATTTCAATTGCAGACAATTTTTGGTAAGCGAATAAAATTACGTCCATGCATATTCCTGGTAAAAAACATAATTATTTACTTTGATTAAATTATCGTTGCACAGCAATTTCAATTAAATTGTAAGCGCTGGATAAAAGTCTACTTCTTGAACAATTACATAAGCAATTTATCTACGTCGAAATTAATAATGTTTGGAAACAGAAAATCTAATTTACCATCGCGATAATTACACACATCATTGATTACTTTAAAATTAAATTAATTAATTAATAAATCGGCAGTGGGAACGTTCGTTACCGAGCGTTCTCACTGCGACAGCACCGACACGATTATTGAGAAGGGACTGTTTTTGTGCACTCCTATTGCCCAAAATTTGATTTAAATATACTTTGATCAGCAATCTTATACCGAAAGTTCATAATAAGGATAGCAATCATATTTTTAAACATAATATCGAAATGTAGACAGATTATGGAGCAATTTATTCTGCTTATTTATCTCTGAGATGAGTTGGCTCAGTTTGTCTTTTGGACTTGCTCTAATGAAAGTAAATAGTATAATTGTAATAAATTTTAGAACGTTTGGATTAGAATATCAAATGGACGTTTCGCAACTCTCAAATTGAGTTTCATATATATTTTAGAGCAGCTTATAATTTCACTAGCGCCTTTCAGTAAAAGTATATTTTCGCTATATAGTATATCTTTTGGTGAAGAGTTATTTGGATTTAATTAAAATGATTATTTAAAAATATTTTTTGTAGATCTGATGATGAAATTAAATGCAACTAAGTCACTCAGTGTAGCAAACGCCGAATTTTTAAGACTTTAAATGGTTCAGGGGTAATTAAGACGCTGAGATTTCGCATACAAGCAGTACGCTCAGCTGGTGATGGATGTCGAAACGATACACTAGTAATACACCAGTTGGCTTGGTTTTTCGTTTGCGGCCATCACAGAGCTTGCCAAAGGCAGCTCGGCTGGAAAATGGGCATCCTCTATCATACGGGGACACTAAATCTTAGATGAATGCTCTCGGCTTGAATACAAAATGGCCGCACTCTACATTTTTGCCCGCGCTTTGCCGAGATAATGCGGGAGGGGCATAAACCTCATAGGACCGAGTCGGATTGTATTATTCCGAGGCGTAGCTTTATTATCATAACAGCCGTACGACTCCCCAAATTATTTCTGAGTGCTCTTTGCGACGGACGGAGCAAGGATATGAGAGCTTTAGGCATCTCCTTTGGATGTGATAGTTTTCATTTTTTACAGGCGAAATCTTGAGTAGTAAAATGAATGCCTATTTTTTACGGTTACGACGTGTTAATGGACTGAAGCAGTAGGATGGTAGTTTCCAAATTGAATATCCTTGCATACTAGGAAATAATATAATATATATAAAGGCCTGAATGAGAAACATAAAAACGCAATAGGACTATTCAGTGCTTCTTCTTTAGAAGTTATATTAATATTTTTTAATTTTAAATATGTGTTTTAAAAAAAATATAATTAAATTATTTTAGTACTTAAAATAAATATATATTTAATTTAAAAAATCTTAGTACCATATTAAAATTTCAATAAAATAAATACCACAGGGATTCTAAATCTGTTCCACTCGACTCAATAGGCAATATTTAGGATTAAATATTATTAGCGTTAGATAGCTTCGATTTTGCAATTTATTTCAATTAACTAAATTTATCAGTCCATTAGAGAGAATTTCACACTATTAACTCCTTTCTGGATCAACGAATTTTACCGCACTGTATAAACTAACCGTTACGTGTACCTATTATTAAATTTTTTTTACAGTACCGACCGTTATTATTTTAAAATATATCTTATTTAAATTTTATTATTCGCTCAACGGCGGGAAAATTTGCATAAAATTTAAATACTTTTCCACTATAATCTGATTTTTGTATAAAACTGACGACGCACGTGCTTATAATACTCAACCAAGCGACTGAAACAAAAGGGAAAAAATGTACGGAAATTAAATTCTAACATTATTTATGTATCAAACCTTTGAAGATAAATAGATATATTAATACAATCACAATATAAAACAATATAAATATAAATTATATTATTTAATCTTTTTTATTGGCCATTGTACAAAACGATTTTTTTAATTCTTTTCAAAAAATGAGGCACTTTACTTCTTTTAGATTCCAGACAATGGAGCCATGCTTATAGACGCTAAACATGGCTCCATTGTCTGGAATCCAAAAGAAGTAAAGTGCCCCTTATTGTTAGAGAGCATTAAAAAAAATCTTAAATATTTATACAAAAAGAGTACGTATTGTATCAATATATGTAGCGTTGGGATACTTTTTAAAGTTTCTAAGAGGCGGTTTAGACAATCCGTCAATGTTTGGTAACTTTCAGTGACGAGCTTAAAAGTGCCATTATTTGGTGGACCACAACAAAGAGACGACGACCGGCAGCGCCTCGTCCGCCGATCTCTCGAATCATAATTTTGGAAGTACATGTAAACATCTACAATATACTTTTATAATTGCCACCTGTCACCATTTGTCCAGCAAATTATTAATCAAAAGAGAGTCGCTATAGCGTCAATTATTCTTGCCAATCCTGGCAAGGATATTAGTGCTACAAAACGCTTCTCTTATACGAGCTATCTAGCTTTTATTTCAAGCCTGCCTAATACATGGATGTTTTCGGCGATGGCTATGAGGAGGTATGAGGAGTTATGCACCATAATTTTTTTATTACTATTTCAAACCATTTCATGTGAATTTCTAATAATATGTCTGTTACGAAATATATGTATATGTGCATGTATTAGAGTTGGTATTATTTTATATATTTATATATATGAAATGTTAAATAAAATTTAATTGTAAAATAAAAACCTGATAATTAATGACAAACAGATATGTAATAAAAATAAAATGTACAATTTTTTTCATTCAGCTTTTACTGTCGAAGTTTCGCTAAAAATGTCTTTAAGCATTCTTAGGAGAACAGCTGATAATCTATTGATGACGCTAAGCAACATTTTTGCTAAAATGTCAAAAGAAAAAAATCGTAAATAAAATAAAAAGAAACTAAAAAACATATTATTATATTATATATTAATAATAAATAAAATGTTTAATATATTATTTTGTATATATGTGAATAATAAGTATAAACATATTTATTTATTTTAAGAGCGCCACTATCTATATAATATTTTTATTTTCAAGAAATGACTCGGAAAATTTTCAAAGAAACTCGGAAGCGGTTCATTTGCTTAGCGGACAATTCGTTTCAGTCGCTATGCCGACTTGAGGTCTGAAAAGCTCCTATATTTTTTCATCGCCATTGTTGGAATGTTTCAGAATTTTCTTTTTGTGTGTGTATTTGCGCATTTAGTCGCCGAGAAGAGAACTTTGCGGATGGTATCTAGCGTTTTTTTTTTTTTTTGGAACCCCTATTGTAAAAGTTGAGCGTCATTTCGAGCCCGCTTCGTTAGTTAGGAACGAAAGTTCAAGTTTCACATTGTCATTTTTTCATCATACTATACACTGTTAGGATTAAATAGTATAAAAAACTATAACGAAACAGTGAATGAAAATGACGCCATGGACCATAGTTTTTAATGAAGATACTCGGAGAGTCGTTCGACAGTGAATGGGTACTTGAAAACTTTCCCGGTACGAATTCGATTTTAATGCTTAACGTTCTCATTGCACACTTTTGTATTACAAATATGTTTATGCATTTATTATTATACATATTGAATAATCGCAAACAAGAGGTAAAATTAAACTGATGATGAATACTTATAGAGAAAAGATAGGATAGTGGTAAATTCCCTACATATTACTACAACCAACTATTCGTCAAACAATTTAAAAATCATTTAAATTATATCTACCACTATTTGTTGTCAGCAAACAAAGTTTGGCTTAGTACTTAATTGAAAAAAATATTAAAGGTTTTTGATAAATTTACCTATACCTATATACAGACTTACATGTACGTAAATAATTAAATCGTTTATACTACATAAGAAAATATACATAAATATAAATATTATATAATACAAAACTTGTTGAGTTTTAGTTGAAAAGTCAAATAGAGCACCTTTAAAATTACAGAACGCCAACAGATTATTTTACTAAAATACGCAATATATTTTTTTATTCTAAAGAAAACTTCTTAGAACCTAATTTAAAATAAAAAAAAACTAATGTGAGTATTAAATGCATAGTATACAATCCCTCCTATATAATATATGTTATTTTTAAATAACGTCAGAGTGTGCGACACTTAAGTGGACACATAAAAAAATATTTTTATGTATCGACTTAATAATCTAGACTCGTATTAGGTCGTATGTGCTAATTTTCCGTAAGCTTCACTGGTAGTGAGATCAGGATTTAGAATAAAACCACCACCACACGCGCCTTGCCACTGTTTAAATGTTGATAACTGTAAGAACGCGTAGGGTTTGTACTCTGCTTACGAAGAACTATTATATCAGCTAGTTTTCATGCTGTTTGAAAGTAAATAAAGGCAAAAAGCGAATTTATATTATGTTAAAATTAATCAGTGAAAGAATTTTTAAGCCTCTGCTAGAAATTAAGTCATTTCCAGAAATTAACTGGAAATTTGATAAAAAATATTTAGTTGGTGAGTTGTAACAAATTCTTTATGTAGTTCAATTTAATTTAATTTTAAACAATTTGCATAGATTTTTTATACTTTTTTCTTTTTATTAACAGTAAAATTAATATTTTGCGATGGTGTCATTTTTTTACTAAAAATATTTATATGTTTCACAGTAAATATATACAGTTGCTAAAGCATTTTTTTTTTTGGTTCTAACTACCTGCGTCAATAATCACAATAAAGAGGTCCTCATTACTACCACTTGAACTACAAACAAAGAAATCTCATCAACCACATTAATCTTTTACCAAAGCTTAGACCACATAACTCTTTTTTGATTTTATTTTATTTTTATCGACAGTGAAATCATTATTTTAGGATAGTGTTAATTTTAATATCAACTATTAGCGACGTTAACTTTAAATATTAAAAATATTTAACAGTATTATTTTATGGTTGCTGAAGCATTAATTTTTATTTTTTTGTTTTTCAACCACTTGCGTCATTAGTGACTATTAAGTCTCATAACGACCACTTGAACAACAAAAATATAAATCTCACCAGTTTCATTAAGCCTTTACGAAAGTTTAAACCACACATTAGTACAAAAGAAGAGCGTCAACGATTGAAAATTGATAGTACAATCCATTTCGAGACGTTACCCACATATTATTACCACTAAAAATAACTTTTTGTATGTAGGAGGCACATAGCAACCTGCGCCATTAATCACAATTTAGAGGTCATCACAATTACTTAAACAACGAAAAGGGAAATTTTCCATACTACATAATTATCAATTCACTTACGAATGGTAATTATTTCACGCATCACACAACTAAATAAAGATCTCAGTAGTAAACAAAAAATCTTTTGTATATTAGACGCGCGCTAGAGATAATATTTACATATTGACAATATATAAAACTTGTTTTTTCAACTACTTAATTACTAATCTACAAAGTAGCCATCTGGACCGTGATTTCTCTTAAGGTGTGAACACATTTTGGAGGCGAGTTCAAGAAGCGATGCAATTAATTCGTAAATATTCTTATCTGGAATTCGCCAAATTAAATGCAAATTATGTGACATTTTAATAAACCAGGAAGACGGGCATTCACAGATAGAGTCTGATCAATATGAGAGACATCCTGGTTACTCCACTAGCATCGACAAATACAACTCAACACACCAGCAAGATCGCTCTGATTTTCAAGAAACATATTCGTGGTAATACTAATTGACGTAACTAATCTTCTTCACTGGTTAATAGATCATGATCATTACATATAAGAATTAAAACCTGATGAATCTGATTCATTCCTTCGAAACTGAAGCATCGAAAAATATAAATAAATCTGTAGAACCTCTGCACTAATTGGTAAAAATAATATTTATCTAGTATAATATAATTTACCGTAAATTACCACTCGGGCATTACCGCGCGCAAGATGTTGCCCGGCAAAGAATAAAGACAGGGGTCGTAAAAACGGGCGCTCGAGTGGCACTTACGCCATTACTGGGGGGCGTCTCCTCCTTTTTATTTGGTAACATTAAAAGTTAAACCTTGGAGTGTTAAGATCTAATTAGCCGGCGGGTCACTAAGCTCGGCCATAGGCTTTAGCGCAGGGTAACCCTGGGCCGCTACACAAAAAAGCGATGGGCATTAAACCCGGGACCCCTAATGGAATGTGTAAATAACATTCTAAATTAATGAACAAATATGGCTGGTAAACTTTGCCAAAGCTCAATCTTTCGTAATGACCGTGTTTTCCAAGCTTAATTTGTTTTCGGCAACAAACGCGCGCACGCACTATTTCTCGTTATTTCGAATTAGCGAATGAAGAGCTTTCGTTTTGCATAATTTTAGGGTCGGTGTTATTTTTTAATGAACATTATGTTAACGCAGTGTTTGCGCGTAATTGACATTAGACCTTTGTTGGGTGTAAATGAATTTTAAAAATAACTTTAGAATTTTTATACCAATATACACACACACCTAGGCATGTTTAATATGTAGATGTATGTATATCTAAAGTTTTGCTGCAATGTATAAATTTAATCCCATGATAAGAACATATAAAAAGGTCAAACAAACATATTCAACGCCTGCTTATCTTTCCGGAATTTACCAACCATTTGAAAAACCGCTAAAATTCGACTGATAAGAATCCTACAATTCCGATTAGTTATCGCGTTTTTTCATCACTTTTTTTGATCAAACAAAACCTCAGTTAATATAAAGTAATTTCTGAATGATTCAAATTAAATGTTTACGTAGCTTATCTTTATAAAATTATCAATATAAATTTGTTCTTGCAAAGGTGCAAAAGATTATATTCTTCATAATAAAGCCAAAATAATAGAGAAAAAATATCTTAAAAGAAATGTGAATTTTTTATGCTTAAAATAATAAAACATAAAGATAATTATGATTTAAATTTAAACATATTTTCCCAATGAATGTAAGTAAACGTTTATTAGGTTTGTGTATTGTGTTTTACGTTCAAAAAAAGATTATGTTTATAAAATCACAAAATTATAAGGTATGTAATATTATGTGGGGAAAATATTTTTATGCTATTTACTTAGAATTCGAATCATAAAATAATATACTAATAATTAAATGTAAACAGAAAACATGTACAATAAATACTTACAGTACTCATAATATGCAAATATATGTAAATTTGAGAATGTAAATAAACATAATCTGTTGAAATGTCTGAATTATGATTACAAAATTAATTCAAACGAAATATTATATTTAAAGATCATTTTTGAAATATGTGTGCTTTTTTAAAACAGTCTTAAAATTTATAAATAGCTCCTTTATAAAAAATAATATTTTCAAAATTCATTATATCTGATTTACTAAGTTAGTACATATTTATCCCGTTGTAATGCATTGGACTTATGTCTCAAGGTAACAGCAGATGATTTAATAAAAATAAATAAATAAAAATAACCAAAGGTTAAAAGAACAAAAATAATATGCGCAGAGTAAAATGTATTGTTTAGCGCTGATCCTTTCCAAATAAAGATTATTTTTTTAACAGTACTTATAAATGTGGTTATTTTAACGGTGCTTGTGAATTGAAATGCTGATGGTCCATAAAATATGTTATATCTCCTAATCGTTGTTTAAAAATACTGTATGTGGCCTTACACTTTTTGTTTGTTCTAAACAAAAAGAACGATAAAAAATTAAGCAAATTATGCAAATGGTTATAACACACGTTTCTTCAATTTTAATTTCAATTGAACCACTTCTCTATTTATTTTTGTAAGGATAAATTATTTTTATTATTTATAAAAAAGGGTCAGTTTGCAATAAAGCGTTTGAGTCGTGGAAGAAAAAATGGGTTTATTCGTTAAAATAAAACACCGTGAAAAACCTCTTAGCGGATTAGTCACAAGGTACGCGCCATAAATCATAAAGAATTAAAATATCGGTCGCCTTGAAGAGAGATAGTAAGTGCATTGTGTTTTATCCTCAAAACAGCCATTCGTAATCTGTTTATCGGCCAACAGCAATATATTTAAAAAAAAACTTGCTACTCTTTTATAATCGATTGTTAACGTGAAAAGAGATGGATCAAAAAACTACTATATATATAAGGGGCCATGAATTTCATGTCACGCTGGCAAGAAGGAATCACTTCTCTTCTGACTAAATGTCTGAAGACTTCCCCTCAGACACTTCATCTGAGCCACTTCTACTGGTATACATACTTGAACATCCACATCAAAGTTGAAAGCACTTCACTCTTTCACCACCGTTTCACTCTTCTCGTCCAATGGTCCAGCTCGACATACGGAATCCAGAGCGATCCACTTCAGAGACGCATAAAGCTCACGGATAACCGGTCTCAACCATTCTGCAACAAAATATTAAAAATATATATAATATGCACATTGACTTGTTTAATGTTAGCTATGAGGAGCTGGTCCAGTTCGTATCATTTAATTTTGATATTTTATGATATTTTGTTTTATTTATTATTTTTATGTATTGTTCTAGTTATGTATGTATACATTTTTTTATTATTATATAAATTTAAAAAAAAAATTCGACCATCGTGACGCATTGGAGTAACCTGTTAAGAAAAGATGGTCTTAATTTAATCTAAAAAAATAAAAAATTTAAATATTTTTTTGTACTTTATTCGATAATATTTTTTTAACAACTTTTTTTATTTCTGATTAAGAAACTTAAAGATACATACATAAAGAGCTAATTTTAGAACAAGTTTCAAAACGATAAAATAAAAGCTACGGCAATTAACGTGTATTCAAATTTTTTTTATCCCACATGAATGTCGAAAATATATAAAAAAAAAATTAAATATTTATTTTTAATTTATTCCTATTTTAAACCCATTTCACATTTACTTTGTTTTCTAAAAAAAAATTATAATAGTAAAAAAAAATTTAGCCGCTATCTTGAAGCAAGATTATGGATTTGCTCGACTAACAAACTTATTTGAGATATTACATATGTATGTATATATACGAAAGCTATTTTTAGAACAAGTTTCGTGTCGATATGATTAAAACTACTGTAGCTATCGTACACTCAAATGTTGTTATATCTTATATACTAAATAACAAAAAAAATATAAATAGATTATTTTTTATTTATTTTAATTAAATTATATTTTAAAAAGATTTTTGTTGTTTATTTTTTATATTAGATTTTCAACGAATTTGCGATTTTTGCTATAGATGGTTCTCTTTATAGGAATGGTTTTATAAACCTGTATTATACATTTTCCCCCAGTATGGATATGTATGTAATATCATAAATTAGACACACATTTTGTGATATCCCCTAATTTACTATAATCACATGATAAATGCATGTTTATGGATGAAACCTAATCAGTTGCAAAGCGCCTGTGGCGGGAGGTCGACTGTACTCCTTCGACAATGATATATACATATGTATGTATATGAAAATATATTGCATAAATATATATATATTAATAATTCTAAAAATAAAATCTCACGCATTTTATATTTATAATTTACATTAAAAATGTATTATTTTTAAAAACAAACAACATATTTTCCTATAATCTTGGAAATGATAAAATACCGGAAAGTAATCCACTTGGAATCAAATAAAGATTTTGCCAAACACTACATGTTAAAAATATATGCCGCAAAATGTTTTACTTTTGTCATTGGGAGTATAACAGTTCTTAACCGATCACCGAAGTTAAGTGCTATCGAGCTCGGTCAGTACTTGGATGGGACATCATTATTTTAGTATTTTTGCGTATTTTTTTTATAAATATTTTCATGACACAATTATTATTATAATAAAATTAATTTAAATCTATTGTATTATTTGAACATAAAATAATAAAAAAAAACGCCCCCGGGTGGACTCGAACCACCAACCTTTCGGTTAACAGCCGAACGCGCTAGCCATTGCGCCACGAAGGCTTGTGAGTGCACTCAACTAATCACAGTTTGCGAATCACTGCCGTCAATATTTCAATAGTTGATTAAAATAATTTTAACTAATGCTAATCACACTGCGATTTAAACTCTTACGATGTAATGATTTTTTAAATTTTTAAACTAACCACAATTTCGGAACGAAAAACGAAGTATTAACCCTTTGCACTCGTATTTTTTTTTGGTTGGGGTAGCGCCAGCTCGTATTTCATTTCGAGACTTTTTTTATGTTCAATTTATGGAAGTAAAAATGAAATAAAACATGTTTTGATTAATCTTTTTACAAATTAAAATTAATACAGCGAAAGATTGATAGTTTGTCAGTATTTTAGTTAAAAAAAATTAATTATTAATTAAATATTTAAAATATATTATAATTTAAATACTTTAATCGGAAAATAACTTTTTTTATTGTACTTTTTTAAATAATTTGTAAAACGTTAACCATGAAACTTAGAAAAGAATAATTTATTAAAATGTGTTCACGAAGAATTGTACTTACTATTTACCAAAAATAAATGACATAGTATTAGGTATACATAGTATAGGAAGGTAAATGTAATGATGTTTTTAGATGATTTTTCGTCCATCGCAATCAAATGCGCGGTAAAACAAATAAATGAATTATTTAAAAAAACAGCTGAGTGCTGTAGCGGCAGGGGTTTATAACCATTAAGAAATTTGTAAATAGCTAGATGTCATATGAATTCTGAATAATTAAAATATTGGACTGGTTGTATTTTTTTTGCACCTATCGTTTATTATCTTGCGCAATGCGCTTATTATCTTGCGCATCGCGCTCGTTCTATAGCGTTTAGCGCTCATAACATCGATCAACAATTTGCGTTCATACAAAAAAATAATGGTTACAATAAAATTTAATCAAGATTAAAATTACAAAGAGCACAAGTTTTTTACTTGTTGTTTTTTTTTCTTAGTAAAACCTTAGTTTTTAGTTTTTTTAATTGTTGTTTTTTCTTGGTAAATAGTTAATATATTCCCATTAACAAGTTTTAGACTTTATAGAAAATCAGATTACAATAAACGTATTATAAAAAATAAAAAAATATACTGTTAGTTAATTAAAACATATATCAACATATAATAACGTTTAAAAACACATTTAATACGAAAAATTGTTATGCACCTTACAATAAATAAAACACAAACAATATGCACATCAGCACATATGTTTTAAGCAAAAGGATACATTTTGACGATATAACCAATGATTTTTAAAAGCAAAATTTAACACTTTTGACGCTAAGTTGCCGATAATGAGATTCCAAATAAAGTAAAGCGAAGGTCCATATATAAAGGAGAATCTAGATTAGGAAATATGGTTCTAGGACACTAACCGCCTGGAAATATACCCCTTGGACAATAACCCCCCGTCAAAACCCCCCTGGACATTGACCCCCCGTGCTAATAACCCCCTGACAATTAACCCACCATGCAAATAATCCCCCTGACAATTAACCCCCGCCACGTATAAAGATAATACAGATATTACTTAACACGTCTCGTGACGCTCTATTATACTTAATAAAACATATACTGACGCCATTACCAAAGTTTAGCTGTATTATACATACATATGTATCTAGCCTAATAATATTTTTTATTTTTTTAATACTCTTTATAACAATTTTGCTCGCACCGGTCACCGGTACAAAATATACAATACGTATATTTTCTTCGTAAATGTGTTAGTTTTATTGATATTTTAAAAATTCTGTATTTTGCTGAATGAAATAAATTAGTATTGATACTGATTATTCGTATTAAACATTATTTTATTAAAATAATGACCATTTATTATAAATAATAACAACTTATATAAAATACTTATCTCTATACGTGGCGGGGGTTAATCGTCAGGGGGGTTATTTACACGGGGGGTTAATTTTCAGGGGGCTATTTGTCAGGGGGTTATTTGCACAGGGGATTATTTGTACAGGGGGTTAATGTCCAGGGGAGTTTTGATGGGAGATATATCTATCCAGGTGGTATTTGTCCTGCGTTTACATGCACTTAGGATAGGAATATTTAAAATACGAAAAAGAAGGCCAAATTAAATTAGATATTTTTTAATATATTCACTGTCTATGGCAGAGGTCAGAAAATTACGGCCAAATCCAGCCCTCTGCTTATTTTAATCCGGGCTGCAAGTAATTGTTAGATTTGACATATAAAAAAATCAAAGTATGTGCTATAATAGAACGGCCAACCGTCGAGTTAAGGAGCTAGCTAGGTATCACATTATAAGGTGCTCCTATTGCTTTGTATTTCACCGTGACGTTATGCACTTTAAATTTGAAAGCATCTTCAGTGCCCACGTAACGCCTTTTGCAATACATTTGAATATTTGAGAGAAATGATAAAGCTCATTTTAATTTTGCTTCCTGGCCCGCTGAGCTTAAAATATTTACAATCTGGCCCTTCACAAAAAAGGTTTGCCGACCCCTGGTCTATGGTGTTACACGAGCAAAATAACCTTGTCTATATTCTTCAGTCATATGTTTTACAGAGAGACATTTAAAACGCGTCATGGCGATTTTACAACTTTATATTTAGATTGTCTTGTATAACCGGAATGTCGTAGTCCTTAAGGCGTTGAACTGATATCCTAGAGACTATCGGTTCAGGTCCCGCAGCAAACTAAACATTTTAATATTAAGAATGCGCTATTATTAAAATTAAGCCCTAACTGCTAAGCGACATCTATTGATTGTAAGCTGTAATTATAGTTAACAATATATAATAGATATCACTAATTTACAAACTGTGTTTTAAATTTTAAGTGTTGATTATGTTGTGCATAAACGACTTTTACCAATAGTTTTTCAATGACGCATATTTGAGTCATCCACCTTTAGAGTGTTAAATATGGATAAATTTATATAAGTGTAATACAATCCTAAAACTAACTGAAAAAAATATGTTTTACAAGACTTTTAACTCTTTCACCGCGGATGACTTCTATAGGTGTCATCAAGAAAATCGCCAGTACTCATTAGACATTTAAAGGTGCCGTAAGCATTTGAGCCTAATAAAATGGCTTTTTAGTATAATTTAAGGCTGTAAATCAATTATTTGAACCATAATATTTTTAAAAATATGGCATGAATAGGTGCCCCCACATATTAACAAATTTCGAAATGGCGCTCAAAAATATCAGCTGTGGTGATAATATAAATGCAATTGGGACCAGGCCCCACCCAATTTTTTCGTACATAAAAACAAATAGGTGGGGCTGGTAAAGTTTTATTATATTTTGTGAAAATGATCAAATTTTATATTTAGACAAATATTCTACAAGTTTTTCGTATGTACAATATTTGCCCATTTGAGGCAGAAATGATAAATATTACATTGTTTTTTTTGTGGGGATCTGTTTTGGGTTGGCAGGCGTTTTTACACCTAGAGCGAACCAGCGTAGTTTGGCCTCGTGGCTTTATTTTTGAATTTTTAAGTTTTGAATTTATTAAAACAGTTCTAAAAATATAAATAAATTGATCATAAAAAATTTTTACATTAAAAGATTATCCTAAAACTTGAAACTTTAAATACTTGTACCAGATTTAAATTTGGTAAAAATAATCTTAGCATAAACGCATACTATTACTGTCACAGTAATAATATCACGGTTAATATCGAATTCATCGTCACGTCCTTAAAAATTCAATATTATATCGTCATTCGTAATTATATTGATAATTTTTAAAAGAAAATCAATATATGTATTTATAAATAATTAAAACACAGATTACTAATTCTGTTTTACACAATTTAGTTATTTACTAGCTCAAAAAAAAAAAATTAAATGTGTCGAGACTAATATTATCGTTTGAGTTGAGTACCCAGGTCGATAGTTGTCAATCGCTCATGTTATTAGTGCGAGCGAGTAAGCGAGCTCTGCTAGCATAACGGCATCTCGCTCTTTTTTCCGTCTTAAAAAAAATATTTTTATTTCATAACAGACACACAATATAAAGTAATAATTATGCACAATTAGAGCATATGATCCCGTTTCATCCCATATCATAAAAATATAGATGCCCTTAGAAGGAAAAAATCAGTTGTAAGGCAATAATTGACAACCTAAATCTGTCAAGTCTAGCGCGATGCCGTCCTAACAGCGCGCGCTTTGACCATGTTCCGATGAAAAATTTTACAATAAACTTACACTTGTAAATTTAAGATTATTGAGTTATTTGCATAAGTTAAAAATTCAATAATACTGAAATGTGTTTAACAGAAGTCTTTTTACTATTAATAAATTTAAATTTTCAAAATTTGCTTGAACACAAAGCCAATAAATGCATTCAAAGTTTTGTCGACATATTATCGACGTTCGAGTACAACGCTTGAAATACGATGTCGACACATAGTCGACTTACGAGCGCAAAGGGTTAATTTGACCCAGTTGGGATGTTTGTAAAAGCTATTTTTAGAACAAGTTTCATATCAATATTTTTATTTTATTATAATTTTTTTTTTCGAATACTTATTTTTAAGAATAAATTTAATCAATTTCGGTCAATTCAATAGGTCGGTAAATTTGCAAAGAAAATCATCTTCAATAATTAATACCTACGATAATCTGTATGGTTTCGTTAATAAACAAAATAAAGTGATTCATGATAGACAGATACAGGTCACTGTCTGCAACGGGTTTTAAGCAGCGATTGGCCAATTGGCGGACGAGATCGTGTATTTTTTAAGAATAGACCTTGAAAATTCTCGGCTAAGTTCGTAAGCCAGTCTAATTCGCTATCATGTTTTAAAATTACGGATATTCCAAACATAAAACATTGTATAAGAAAATTTAAATTAAAATAAATTTATTTTTTTATTTTATTTGTTATTTATGTGGATTATAAGGTGTCACGTCAAAAGTACACAGTGATAAAATAGCGCAACGCATATAAAAAAATGAAAATGGAATAATAAATATTAAAACTAAAATAATTATAAAATAAGAACAGTTTTTTATTTAATTTCTTATGTCACATCGATATTATTTTTAATTTAATTATTATTTAATTATTTATTTTTATTTAGGCAATTTAATTATTTTTATTTTGTCAGTTAAAATGTGAATAAGAATCAATTTTATTTTTCAATTAAAATAGATTAAGCTAACGAAAATAAAATTAGCTATAATCAAATCATACGATTGTAAATGAAGTACAGTCGTACACTTCACATCTGAATCGAATAAATACATAATTTTATATGTGAAAGTTAAAAATATTTGGAACGAATTCTACGAACATAAAGATCGGATACCTTTAGTTTATACCTTTATACGATCTTTAAATAGTAATTGCAAAAAAATCAGAATCAAATTACCTGCGATTGCTCCGATATGGTACAGTCGAATGGAATACAATGAGATAAAATAATAAAAATATAATAACAAATGAAAATAGAAAAAATAAATATTCAAAAAATTTAACTAAAATATAATATAATTATGGACAACAAAATATCATGTTTTAAATTTACAATCGTATGATCTTAGCAAATTTTATTTGCGATAGTTTAAATTTATTTAAAAAAAATATAAAACACATTATTTCGCTCAAAAAATCGCAGAAAAAATAGTAAAATAGTAAAAAATATTTATTAAAAATGCTTTTTTTACATTTTTTTTTATAATTTATGTAGGATATATCGGCATTTAACTTATTCTAAAAATAGCTCATAAATATCTCAACTGAGTTCGTTAGTCAACTGAATTTGCTTCTTTTTTTAAAATGGCGGTTATGAAAAATAATAAAATATTACTTCATCTTAAAACAAAATTTTAGAAAAAATAGTATAAAATTGAAAGACATTTAAAAGCAGAAATTAAATTTTAAATATATTTTTTTTATATTTTTTTCGTCATTTATGTGTGATTATTCTAATCATATCAACATCAAAAGTGCTCTAAAAATAGCTTTTATAAATATATCAATTGAGCTTATTAGTCAACTTAATTTGCTTCTAAAAGAAAGCAGCTATTAAAAATTGAAAAAAAAACATTATTTCGGTAAAAATATCATAGACACCAAAGAAAAAAATTAAAAATAGTTTTTTTTTTACATTTTTTTCATCATTTATGTGGGGTATATAGACATGAAACTTGTTCTAAAAATAGCTCCCATAAATATATCAACTGATTGGGCTACTTAATTCGTTTTTTTTTTCATAAAATAGCTGCTACCTAAAAATGAAAAAAATCATTATTTCGTCAGAAAAATCATAGAGAAAGTGAAAACGTTGGAAAATATAAATTTAATAAAATTACAAAAAATGTTTTTTTTTTGCATTTTTTTGTCATTTATGGGCTATAGCAAAATTTGAGGACATCATTTCAACATAAAACTTGTTACTAAATTAATTCTTATTAATATCTGATTTTTCCAAAAAAATCTTCCTTTCTTATGAAGCATGTTTTCGCTTTTTTGTGTATGTTTTAAGCAAAATTGCCTCTTATGGGGCGAGAAAAATGTTTATGTAAAAACTTGCCCGAAAATTGACTGGTGCGCATTATGGTCAGGCGGCGTCATTGAGCCTTACTGGTTTTAAAATGATACGTGTCGGACTGTAAGTCAACTGTGAGCGCTATAGGCGCACAAAAACCGATTATTTTTGTCATGAAATTAAAGGTATTGATATGGAAGATATATGGTTTTAACAAGACGGCGCAACTTGCCACACATCAGGTGCAACGTTAGATGTTTTGTGTGAAAATTTCTCATGTCGCATTATTTCAACTGACCGGCAAGATCATGCGATTTAGCACCGTTGGATTATTTTAGGAGCATCTGAAAACCAAAATCTGGCAAGTTATAGCCAAGTTACCGCCCGAAATGTACGAAAAAGTTATCGAAAGGATCGGCTACTGCAAAAGATCCATGTAATT
The DNA here is from genome assembly GCF_051122295.1 of Plectrocnemia conspersa. Classification (NCBI taxonomy): domain Eukaryota; kingdom Metazoa; phylum Arthropoda; class Insecta; order Trichoptera; family Polycentropodidae; genus Plectrocnemia; species Plectrocnemia conspersa. The sequence continues at coordinate 30,068,640 of NW_028277165.1, forward strand.
GCTATTAATTAATATCCTTAAATGTGTGTGTTTTTTTTTTAATAATTCAGCGATCAAGAACTCGGAATATTTATTATACACTGATGCCCTAAAAGTGTTTCAAAGTAGTCGCACAAATTGGAGAGAATTTAGAAGAATTATCTCAGACATCTTTACAATAGAGAGTATGGTTCGTATTTGTATTTTTATTCTAGTGTCCTTTTACTAGAAGCGTTAAAATACAATCCATTACAGTTTCAGCAAATGAAGCACTCTTTAAATTTGATAAAAGATGGTATCGACAATCCGTCGATGCTCGGTGACTTTCACCTGCAAGCTTTAGAAGCTCTATTGCGTCGCGATCGCGTCCCTTATTCCTATGCGCCGCGGCTAGGACGCCAGCGCTTGAAAACATTCTTCCTGCATAAGCCAACTAGTTTTTTACTGAGCTTACTTGTTAACACGAACCTCAAAGAGTTGGACCTGATCTTTAAAAAGACTAAGAGACTACTTTTAATTTTAACATATTGTACGAATTATATATTTAAATCCTTGCGATTAAAAATATTTTATAAATAAAAAATTAAAATACATATGTTTGCTAACCAAGTATTGTTGTTAAAATAAATAAAGAAGTTTATTTCTACATGCATATTAAAAACACTGAACTTTTAACGCGCGCTGCATCCCACTGGGGTTTAATCCGATTACCATACTCTAGATATAAAAATATGTAATACGAATGCACATATTTTAATACATTTTAACGGCTAGGGGAAAATAAAACTATAACCATTGACTAACTGTGAGCTTTGGCGTATACATTAAATACAATTTTCCTCATTTCTACCCGGTCGTTTTGCGGCATTGTTGTTTTTTCTTCTTTATTATTATTATACCTAGTTTCTGGCCGCAAACGCAAATATGAACAAGGAACAAGGCTAGTAGTGCGGCTGGCTATTCAGCAATTTTGTTCCCCGGTTTCCCTGGGATAAACCCTCGAACAATTAAGGCCTTTCAGAAAACGCTTTGGCCGCGCGGGCAAGAACGACCTGGCCACGACCCTTGGCGGTGGGTATTACACTTTGGCAATTTTCGGACAAAACTTTTGTCCGTCGACCGACACACTAAAAACCGCAAAGCTCGGATTACGTTTTAAACAATTCCAAACAATATTATAATGGCAAGGATAAATATTACTCATAATATATACAGTCGATCGATTATATTATATTTTGCGTATAAATTTAAAGTGTGCTATATTCATTTCTATTCATTAATGTAAAAGATTGCTAAGAATATTATTTTTTGTTTAACACAGAATCTAAAAAAATAATTTCAAAAGAGCTTTCTTTTAATCTTCGCCATTATTTTAATAATGCTAACCATCCTCATCATCGGTCCAACAACACATAATGGGTTCTCGCCTTTTTATAGATTTTTCCCAATCGCTCTGATCCAGTGCAATACTTTTCTCAACTGCGCTAGCATCCCTCGTTACATAATCCAACTATCAGCTTCAGTTTACCAACCGATATTTGCACTTCGGATTTATTATTAAGTTGTTAGGTAAGTCCTATCCATGCAATCGACTCTAATGAAGGTGGAGATACTCTGTTGCTAAAGAGGCAATACATATCCTGGTTTGTTTTTATGTGCTACTTGTTGCCCTCCATTTTAGCTCTGAATATTTTGCAATGTATCTTGCTCCATAATGTATTGGTTTTGGTGAGGGTCCAGATCTCCGAATCATGTATCACTAGTCTGATCAATATATTGAGCTATAAATGAACTATTACAGGATCGAATTTAAAGGTTCTGAATAAATGGCTGCCGGGTTTGCTAAATGCTTTTAAACTCATATTTTTTCTGGTATTTTAACCCCAAGGAGGTGTGACTTTGCAGCCAGTAAAATGCTGTTGGAACATATGAAAAATTACATATATTGCAACAAACTGATGGGCGATATCGTTATTCTCTGAGTGGTGGTGGAGAAGCTGGCGGAGGGATGATGTCAGTGGAAGATTCTTAGAGTTCTGAATGGCGTGGCAGTGACAGTATAGCGGAGGTTAGAAGTCTCCTAATTGGAAACCAGGAAAAGTATTAAAGGTACAAATATTGCTGACGAATCACAATCATGCAGCAATCGTCCAGCTAATTGTTGCACTCTTTTCTTAGAACAAATAACTATGTATACGCCTTTAGAAAGTGTCATTTGCTATTACCTAGACATCTTTTCAATGTCGAATTGTGAAATGAGAATATTGTGGCTTTACATTGCTTTTTGTCTTCTAATGATATAATGTTTACCGTGACCGTTTCGCAACAAAGAAATATTCTTTTAATGCATCGAAAAACAATGTTTAGATTTTTTATGTGATTAATGAAATCATAACAAATCACGAGTCATCAGCTATTGGCAAAATGTTATACAGAATTGAGTGCAGCAGTCATCGACCAAATGCCAAATAATTCTAATGTAGAAAAAAATTCAATGCAATGAATTTGGTCAATGAAAATTTTGATTTTAATTTTTTTTAAATATTATATATTTTATGTTTTTGACTGTTTTAATTTTAACAAATAAATAATTCAATGCAAACAAAACTTAAAACATTTGCCTTTATACCTAAAATTTATATTACTGCACGTTGGTAATTATCTGCATCTCTAATGCTCTACAAATTTGTATGATCTTTTATAAATATATTTTACAAGCAACTCGAGCAAACTAAATTAATTATATCTCCAACCAACAGTAATATCTGTAAAACTTGTTCAAATACGCATTTGTAATCTGCGCACGCTGACTAAACAGAATCATTATCTATAGCTTTAGAGACATCACTTGTATTGGGTAATCTTAAAATGAGCAACAAACATTGGGCCACAAAATTTACAAAGCCAGAATTTTTATTAATTAAACAATTGATACAAAATTGTTATATCATTTTTTTATAGAAACTACAGCTACTAAAAACATTTGTAAAGTGGTAAATCTTTTTATATATCTTTATATCTTTGGATGGAAAATATTGAAAAAAAAATATTTATTTATTTATTTTATTAATTTATTTAGCTTAATAGCTAATCTTTACATCTAACAAATTTAGTAAACATATATAAAAATATATAAAAAATACATAACAGAAAGAAAAAATAAAAATATACAATAATAAAGTCTTAATATTATAATTTATTTCTATATGTACGAAGGTGTTTTTTTATTCCATTTATGAAACCCGTTATATTTTTGCTGTTTCGGATTTCTCTTGGAAGACTATTATATAAATCAAAACCTCCGTACATAATTCCCCTAGCCGTACTCGTTTTCTTATACTTAATTATCTTTAAATTTTCTTTATTTCTAGTATTATATTTATGTACATCTTTATTTCTTATTAAATACTTATTAAAATATTCTGGTAACATATTATTTTCTAACTTATATATAAATACTAAAACATTCATACTCAATATTTCTTGAACATTCAACCATTCTAATCTATCAATCATACTTTTTCAATTAGTTAATCTATTTTTATTTAAGATTACTCTCATTGCCCTATTTTGTAATTTTTGCAACATTTGTTTATCTAATTTATGTAACATATTTAATAGTGTTGCACAATAATTAAAATGGGGCAATATTATACTATTGTAAATTATTTTTTTTGTATTTATACTTAATATATTTCTTAATCTAGATAATAAACCTATTTTTCTACTAATTTTTTTTAATATGTAATTACAATGTTCATTAAAATTTAATTTTGTATCAACAATTACTCCTAAATATTTTATATTATCCACTATTTCTATACTAGAGTTATTTATTACTATTTTGGTACTATTATCTAACACATTTTTATAATTAATAAACATACATTTAGTTTTATTCTCATTTAATTTAAGTACATTATTATTTAACCATATTTCTAATATACTTAATTCATTATTTAAATTATTTACAATTTGTTTAATGTTATCACCTATGCAATACATTAATGTGTCATCCGCAAATAGATGAATTTTACATTTTTTCACGTTATTAACTATTTCATTAATATACAAAACAAATAACAATGGCCCCAATTTAGACCCTTGTGGTACTCCATAAGACACTAATTTCTCTTCAGAATATACATTATTTATTTTAACTTTTTGTTTTCTTTTATATAAGTAATTATTAAACCATCTTAAAACTATATCACTTATACCTATACTCTCCAATTTCTTTAACATTATTTTTTTGTCTATTGTTTCGAAGGCTCTCTTGAAATCCAAGAAAACTGCTCCAATGATTTTGTTTGTATCCTTAGCCAACAGCCAATCATTTATCACTACTTGTAATGCAGTTTCAGTCGAATGCTTTTCTCTGAATCCCGATTGTTGTTCACATATTATGTTTTGAGAAGTAATAAATTCCTTTAATTGTTTGATTACTACTTTTTCTATTATTTTTTCTATACACGGTAGCATGTTGATTGGTCTCATTTCTTCAGTTTTTTTACTATTTTTTATTTTAGGTATAGGTACAATAGTAGCAATCTTTAAATTTTCAGGCATTTCTCCTAAGGAGAGTGCTTTATTTATTAAATAATTTAATTTAGTTCCTATTATTTCCCATGTTTCTTTAATTATATTTATATCTAGTTCATCAGTACTAGTTTCTTTTTTAAATTTACATATCATGTTATGAATTTCATCTAATGATACTGATTTAAATTTACTCAATTTTACAATTATTGCTTTATTATTATATTGTACTAAATTACTAATCCTTGGTATTGAATTCACAATTTCTTCTATGCTCTCAATGTAATATGTATTCATTTTTTTCTGCTATTATATAAGGATCTTGATATATATTTCCATTAGTTTTCATTTTTATTATGTTAGATTAATTAATTGTTTTATTGATTTCCACATCTTATTTGGATCATTTTGTATTTCATCTATCAATTTTTCATACCATTTCTTTTTAGCCATTCTTAATACTTTGACTGCCATATTTCTACATTGTGTATATGTTTTCCATTTTTCATTAAAGACTTTATATTCTATTTGCTCTGTTTTTAATATTTGAAAAATTTTGTATGACTCATCTCTTTTCTTTATAGCATTTTTAAAATCATCATTAAACCACGGTTTTGGGTTAAATAAAAATAATAAATTAAAATAAGACATTTTTTGTTTAAATAAATAAACGATATACGTATTTTATTTGTAGAACTATGACATACATATTATAATAATAAATCTTAATCGCAATAAATAATATTACTTTTTTTTGTCTAAATCTGGTAACCTTATCCTTAGGTAAATATCCTTTTACAATATATATTCACGCATTCACTAATTCATAGTATAGATATCTTAGGAATTGATCTATTGATAAACGATTTAAAATATTTAATGATTTTAATAAAAATCTATTCTAGTCGCGTTACAAGTTTCATTTACCAGATTCAATCTGCAATAACTCACACCAAATGTGACCATGGCATTTCTCGAGTGCGAGATAAAAAACCGTAACGTGCCATTAAATCGATTTAATCAGCGAAATTATTTCACGTGAACGTGGCGGCGAAAAATCGCAACAAATCGAGCGTCGTTACTCGGTGACTCGTGCGACATTAGCGAAGCGACACCGTAAACGGACCCCGTAAACTTTACGTGCTCTGAAAAAAGACGACCCCTAAAAAATTCCACGGACACCGAGCAATTAATGAAGCGGTTCCGGCGACGTCTTTCTTTTATGTGCCAGCGTGAAAATTGCGCGTATTGACGCGTAAAGTTAGTTTATTTACATACCACGGCACGGTTGAATTATTAACAGTATATATTTTTATATTTTGCAATTTTATTATTATAATTCACGTTAAAATTAATTTCAATGCACGTAATGTTCTTAATGTGAACATTAAAATATGTTACGTGTGTCGTTAACATTAAGTGGCTAACTTGAGCCTATTGGGATTAGTAACAGCAATTTCGGATTTGGAGTGATAATCTCAAATCTGCGATGCATCTTAATTGTAGTTTAGCGTTAACTCAATTAGTTTAAAATGTAATTTCATAAATTAATAATATTATCTGGAATTGAACAAAATTTGCGTATAATTCATGACATAATTAATCACAAAGTTTCCACAAAATAAAAAACATTTCCATGAAAAATTTAATTATTATGTATACCATCGCTATGCTCCAGACTTAAAATAATTTAATATTTCTAAAAATATTTAAAATACTTGCTATATCAATTCCATGTAATTCGCTTCAGACATTTTAGTCTTTTTGTTATGAAATTATAATATTATAAAAATGATAGCTTTACTCGAGACGACAAGAAAAGCTACTCTTTTAAAGAACAACATTGTTCGGCTTAAAATATGTATATATAATAAAATATATAATAAATAGCTACAAATATTTTGTATATATATTTTTTTGCAATATCTATCATTGATATATCAACGTATATTTCAAGACACTATGTGTGTAATAAAATAAGGAGTCAAACGTCTATAAAGTTTCATAATACGTTCATAATATAATATAATACATGTGCGAGTCAACAAAGAGCACTTTAATAATATACCACTTAAGATATAAAAGATCTAAACTTTGGCGTTTTATTTCTGGTTCATATTTCATTCTTTGACTGCTGCAATTCAACGTTTCTTAGAACAGAAGTCAAAAGAGAAAGTATCATAAAAAGCGAAAATGTGCCAGTGCAAACTTTTACCTAAATACATTTTTCGACTAAAGTATATTAACACTTTATTTCAATTGCTAATTAAAACATGTATGATATCGTATTTTTTCCATATCGATTTGATATTTTTTAACTCATACACTTTGTATCATATTTTTTAATTCGAAAATATTCCATGATAGGCTTTGCTTCAAACTTTTCACAACTCTGTCCGCCTTTGTCGGTGAGCTTTTCTTGCGATAATAAGCTCTCCTTCGCAACTGTCAAGTGAAAGCTCTCTAAGCTCGCGGCAGATTTGAGTCAACACTTCGACTCGAGGGGTGCTCTATTGTTGTTAGCCTCGATTCGAAGGAGTTATGATAAATTTGACATATCTTAAATGTGTATGCCATAAATTTTGACTTTCGCACACGCATTTCGAAAGCTTTCAAATGATAATATTTTTGGGTAAAAATTCCATTAAAAATACTATTATGTTGTATTATAAATCACATATTATAATATAATAAAAAATAATTTACTTTTTTAATTTGCAAATAAAACATGTCACAGATTGCTATTAAAACATAATATTTAATAATTGCAAATTTAAAACCATAAAAATAGTTTTCAAATAAAACAGAAATTTTGGAGTGATGGTAATAAAAATTCGCTAAAAGTAAACGTCACATTCGACTACTCATAAACTTACTATTTTCTCACAAATTGTAAGAAAATGTATTCAAAAATAAAAAATCTGTATGTAAATATGATAAAATACAATTAATCAGTATAGAACAACCAAAAATATACTGCAGTTTTTAACGTTTATTTTTTCATAAATTTTGACGAAAAAAAATATATTTTTTTATACGTCCTAATTTATATTTCGACTTCTTGTATACTTTATTGTCGAAGAAAGATTCATTGACATGGCAAGAAATAAAGATAAGGGATGACTCATCGATAAAAATTCCAAATCGCTAAACTTTATTTTTGAATCATAAAAACGCTCTCTGGATAAGCAATAATCCGAACATAAATAAAAAACATTTAATTACTTATTTTATTTTTATAACATTTGCATTTAATTATTTAACAATTATATATTTGATATATATTCTAATCTTCTCACAGATTTTTTTTAATTTTTAATATTTCTAATGCTCTGAAAATAATTATATAAACACCTGATTTATATATTATATTTAGAAGGATAACATATATAACGTTTTTAATTAGGTTCTTAATCCAAAAGATTATGTATATATAATATTTTTTAGGAATACTTTTTTACTTGCTTTTATATATTTGAGACAAGCTTTTCATAACATTGAATTAATATATTGAAAAAGTGAGTATTTTTAAAAAATAATTTTTATTTAAAAGTAAAATTAGCCAATATATAATATTTTTATTTACTTTTATATTACCTTTATATTTATACAAATACTATTTGTAAGTTTTATTTTTATCCAATACTTGTTTTGTGTGCTGGGATACAAATCCCTAGAGTTACTAGTCGGAAAATTCTAAAAAAATCTCGTTTTTGTTTATAGTACCATTCGCTAGAATGAGAGAATAAGATAACTCTTGGTTAAGCACAGCTGTTAAACTTTTAACTGTCGCATTGTGGTATAGAAAATTAAATTTTTATTATAATTAAAAAATCATTAATTTTTATATAATTATTTATTATTTATTTTATTAATTTATTTAGCTTAATAGCTAATCTTTACATCTAACGCTTTATAATGTTGTATAATTTTTTTATATAGTTATTTGTTCCCATACATATGCATGTATTTACATATAATTACAAAATAAGGATAAGAGAATATATTTTAAAGCATTTAAAGCCTAAAATAAAATTAAAGCACTTATACATATATTTGGCTATTTATTTTTTCTATCATTTACAATTTTTTTTAAAAGTTATTCGCATAACTTTCTCTTTAAAATAAACGTTTATATAATTTCTTTGGTCGGGAATTTAAAGTTATAATAAGAACCGCCTGTCTAATATTTTGTTAATTTTCCGCGCTTTTCCCGCAAAGAAAAGTTGGACAATCGTTTTTCGTCGACCAAAGACGATTTTGTGACTTTAAAAGATATACATGTACATTTATATTATAAAATACGTTTATATGTACATGTTATAAAAACGGATGCGTCGTGCTATGTGAATAGTAAAGGCTCTTCGCGAAGCCCAGAAAAAAGGATAAATAAAAAGGAAAGCGACACGTTTTCCTTTGCACATAATAAAAATGACACGAAGCCGAGAGTAACAAAAGGACAAAAAAGGGGTAGAAGCGAGCGGAAAAATTATACACTTTTTCTTCAACAATAACGGCATTGTACTATTAGGTGAGAGAAAAAAATGGCTCTATAAATATTTAATAATAAATTTACGTTTAAAGTGGGATGCATGAGAGCTTTCGAAATTCAATCGTCTGTGATAATACTTTTTAAATAATAATTTTAAGGTATATAGATTTAGATTATATTTCGCTTAGTACATATTTTATTTAACCATTCATGGACTAAAAAATAAAACCGTTAAACGGTTGATTGTTTTAAAAGAAAATGCTTTTTATAGTAAAAATATGCTGCTGTATTTAGAAAATATGCAAATTTGATACGTTTTCAGTCTCGTATAAATGAAAAATTGTATTAGGAAAACTGTTTCATAAAATAAAAATATGTTAATTTTACAAAATTATTTATAGTTATTATTTACAATAAAAATAAACATTTTCATTAACATTAAAAAGTATCTTTAATTTAACATTTAATTTCACAAAGTTAAATGTTGAAAATATGATTATATTAGATATAATAGATATTTTTATAATTAAATTCTAGTTTCTTTTTAAAAAAGCTTATAATAAAAGTGCATTTTCCAAGAGCATATAAGCTTCTTAGAACGTCTACGTTTCCCATATTTGTTCCAATCCTTCGTTATACCCTTTAAAGTCATAACGTAATACTGACCGAGACCGAGAGAGAGACTTTAGAGAGGAGATACCGATCTATTATGACAATCACGATCGGCTCTCAGTGGGTCGGTAAAGACTCCCGGCGACAGGAGCGATTACTTTGAAGCTGACTGGAACCAATTTACTTACGATCCTGGCCAGCTCCATCGACAGACTCCTAATCTGATTCACGACAAAAGCTCAGAGCAAAACGAGACACGCAAAAAATATACAGAGCGAATATATACCGGTAAAATAATATATACGCTTGCCATAAAAATTAGTGCATTGTAAAAAATAGTGAAAAAATATGGACAACTAATATGTATAAAGTATGTACTATTTATGTACACGTTTTGCTTTCAGATATATCGTACCCTATAATACTTCACATTGATCATGACAAAAGCACTAATCTCATTGAGACACTGCCTTTGTGAATTATATATTGTCATAACAAAGTCAATTCAAATTGGCAACTGAATCAATAGGATTCTGTAAATTAACTAATTCTCGTTATCAAATTTGCTAGTCAAAATCCAACGCAAGGTTTTCCAAATGGAACACTTTTTAAATCCAAAAATTTTAACGGAACACCATTTTTATTTTATAGGGTAAATAATAATACATATTAAAAATAATATAAATAAGATAAAACAAGCATTTTAAACATAACATAAATTATAATTAAATAAAGTTATTATTTATTGGACTTTGATTTTATTGAAGCAAAATAATAAAATTCTGCATCATATAAATATGCCGTACTAAACAAAAGTAAAACAATATTAACTTGTTGTGCCAAACTAAAATACTCTTCTGATAAATTTGCCTAGAAATCTATGGCTTAATGAGTATCTTTCCAATTGTATAAGCTTTACCTTTATACTTATTTTTTTGCTTACTTTTTGAGTTATTAAAACGTTGAAAAGTATACATAAATACTGTTTGATCGTTTTATTTCAAATAACGTTCGATGCCTCAATTTATATGGTTTTTATTTACACGACATTTCTTGGAACTAAATAAATCGAGAGATGAGTGTATCAAAAAATGTTATTTTAATCTATAACCGATGGTTTAAGTAAGTAAACAAACAGAAGGTATGGTATAAATAATTGAAACAAATTAACAGGTGGATATAATATATACTAAATATGCTACATCGGAATTAATTCTAGAAACTACTTAAAATAAGTTTTAATTTTAGTTTGCCAAATTAGTGACTTGGATGAGTTTGATATCAAACTACATACATCCAAAATATATTTAGCTAGCGTCTGTATGTTAAACAATTAGCAAAATTACGAAGTTGTCGCAACACTTGTGTGGCGACATTTTGAAACTTGTTTCTTGGCAAGGTTTTGAAATACATCTAATACATAGCATAGCTACATTTTTTCATGCATATAATTAAAAACCTTTCAATTGTATAGTTAATTATATAGACATATTAATAAAAAATATTTTTAAAAACATCGTTATAATAAGTTATGATTTTGTATATCGCGTGTCAGAAAACAATATCGCAAAAAAATAAATAACGCGTTTATATAATTACGCTGATGACACAGATTTTTTAATCCGTTCAATCCTGAATAAATTACTAAAATCTTTTGAAATCTTAAATAAATATTTTTAATAATACGAATATTTAAAAAATTAACAGGACAGTAAAGTGATACGAAAAACCAGCGTTAAATATCTAGGCTCACAATTGGACTTTGAGCCTCAATTAAATAAACATATTTTGCAACATTACTCCAAAGAGCTTGTTGCCATTGCGGCCCTTAGCGTTTTTATTTTTATTGTTAGCGCGCTAACAATAAAAATAAAATTTTAATCCATAAACAATTAATTGGATCTATTTAAACACATTTTTTCAAAATTGCAAATGATTAAAAATAAAGCTATAAGAATAATATATTATACCCTAATTATAAACTAATCTTAAAAAACTTTATTTTAAGCAAGAAAAAATGCATATTACATGTTGAATTAGGCTATAAAAGTTATGTCATTGAATAAAATATTATGAATTCTTGATGAAATGGAAATATTTAAAAATACTTTTGCCCCCCCCCCCCTGTATGGAAAAATCTGAATTGACGTCCCTGTGTTTTTATATGAATATTTAGTTTAAATAAAATATTAACAATTATGCATATGTTTCAATTTTCTATCAAAACATTTTTATTTAATATTATAAAAATATAATATTTGAGAAAAATACGGAAATCAAATTCTTTAGTTCATAATATAAATCATAACTCTCTGTCAGTATATAATAGTGAACAAAAATTATTTGATAATTAAAGGAAAAATATCTGATTGAATTTGGCCGGGTGTTTGGATGCCCTACGAGAGATTTCTTCGATTGGCGACGCGACGGAAGGACGTCTTCTGCTAATCGGCGTAATAATTAATTTTTATGGGGATTCAAACTATATTAATAGAATTAAACATAGTAGATTTTTAAAGTGCCTACGGATGATATTCGTTATTCTTCTCCTCTCGCTTTTGTCAGCTCATATCTAGATATGCAAATTGTCTACCTCACTCCACTCTTTTCAATAAACCCTTTCTCCTAACTACCCCCATCGAAACGTTGCGAAAATGTTCGAAATCGTCGTAATAAATTCCTCAGAGTTGATTGGAAGCAATCTGGCCGTTCTGCGGCCGATCATAAACAATGGAAGCGACCGGGGACGTGATGTTTGCACCTAGGGCCGCATACGTGATTGCCATAACTCGGCTTCTGGTGCACTTCGTCCACTCGCTCGGGGAATATGGCCGACCACATTGTGCCACTTTCGAATTATGGGATGCCAATACGGTGGCTTTACCAAGACAATGGCGTGGAAATTTACGTGCTACTGTCCTCGTGTAGTAATTTGCCTTATCGCCGTCGTGGGTTGTCTATTTCCATGCTTGTGGTGTATATGTTTATGCAATAGTTAAATTGTTGGTTTGATGTTTGTTCCTAAAACTAATACCCATATCATAAAACTGACAATTTAATAAGCTGCGTAAATAACACTATTAAGTCATGCTATTTTGAACGATGAGTCCTTTTCAATTTTTTTATAAGGAAATTTAATAAAGAATTCTATGTCGTTAGCCAAAGATAAATTTTGTTACAGTATATTAGAATGTACATACTAAAAAAACAAAGTTCTTTCAAGAGCTTTCTCAGTCGCAGTGCTATGCCACGTGTCTCTCGCATAACGACCTTATTTCCATCGAAACTTTCCGAACTCGGCCCTTTTTTCAATTATAACTTAGCTGATGGAAGGTTTCATTTTTGTTTCATTGTACTTTTTATCCGGCGGATATATAAAGTGACCTCCGGAATTTACGTTTAACTCGCTCGGCAGATAAAAGAACCATAATTTTCGCCGCGGAAAAAGAACTTTAACCGTATCACGGAAATTATTTTCATCTATGGCGAAAGTTAGGGATACAAGCCCTTCTTGCGTAATGGATGCTATCATAAAAAACACTTTGCATAATCGTCCGACGTACGTAATCGTCGTGTTTAAAAAGAACTCGTGTTTTTTCTTCCTCTCCTCCGAGATGAACACGAGCTTCCTTTCAACTTTCTGCCCTTTCGTACCGAGCGATCCTTAGAATTTTTCGCGTTGTTAAAAACGCAACGTTTGTAATAATCGTAAAAAAGAAAACGTTTTATTATTGTATCAACTTTTAGTATAAATTATTCCTGACCTTAATGGAGATTTTAAAATCTTTATTAAACGACGAAATGACGATCCTTTGTTTCTCGGTTTATATTATTAAGGTTGTTGGTTTTAACTGCAAATTTTAAATCACAATGCCTTTTTGAGATCTTAAGCTAATGTAGAGCAAAGGTTTTTAAATATTTCTATAATATATATATATATATATTTAATAATTAATATCTTAAACTAATTTAATAAACATTTTTTTGTTTGTCAAAGGTTTTGTTAAAATAAAATATGAAAACATTGCTAAGAATTTGAATTGCAATTGTCTATACTTATTATCTGCTCGCTATTTTTTTGAATTCCTAATAATAATATTTTTAAATTTTTAGTATTGAAAAGAAGACATGAGTTTGTGTTTGGGCTTGAATGATTTTCTTATTGAGATTAGGAAGGACCAGCGAAACACTTTCATTACTATTTGAATGTTTTAATTCATCTTTCTGAATATTAATATACCAAGAATAGGGTTAGTACAACATGAACGTCAGAGGTATAAAAAATCATCTTTACCATAACTAGCGATAATGTGTCAAGAAAACCAAATACTTCCGGTTTTTCAAAACTCGATTTTTTTTTAATTTTCCACTAAGTAAAATAGAACAACTTTATCATTATTTTTCCACAGATTGTTTGAAATATAATTTTTATTCTATGTATTTTGAATTTCTTGGGACAGTCCAAAAATTTACGACGTGATTATTTTTTTATGTAAGTACATCGTTAAATAGCTTACTATCAAAATATTTTTATTTTATTTGCTTAAATAATTTTTTTTAAATAATCAATGAAGAATGACAATATTTATTACACTTTTGAGCGTAAATTGCAGCGTACAAATTTTACTAAGATGACTATAAAAAGTCTCTCTTTTAATTGTAAAAATGGTTGACCGCCACTGAAAGCGCGTACTACTCACATGAGCTGAATCGGTGAGGAGTTTGGTATTGTGCCAGAAAGTCTGCGATTTTTGCGGTCGTTTTTGCACTAAGTGCAATTTCAAGGCGAACGTGAATTATTTACGCTGCATGCTTTTGAGTTTTTCGCAGAAACACCAAAACCTATAGTTGACGTTTTTGCGAAACGTTGGAGTATTTTTAAACTTGAAATGTGATTTTTTTCTTGCTGTTGAAAAATCCCCAAGTCGTTTCGAAGCGCATTTAAATCTTGGCGATTCAGAAGTGATTAAGCCAAATCTGTCGATTGAAGTAAAAAGGCTTATTGTCTGACTTTAAGCACGGTGTCGGCCTAAATGACAAGACTATGGCGAGCTCAAAGTTGAAAAGTGAAGTGGTAAGTGATTTGGCAGAAACAAGTTTATGGCGTATATATTGTCATAATAATAAAGAAAAAACAATTATTTTACCGTCCGACCCTTTTTATGCTTCTTCCGAACAATCATATGTAATGAAAGGTACTTAATTGGCGTTTTTATCTTATTAAAAAAATTTAAACTTTTGTGGTATATTATGTTACGAATATTTGCGTAAACTTGTAAACAACGCGACGTTTTTGTAGGCTTTGCTACCTGCTCTAAAGGAGCGGTTTTGTGGTACAATATTGCTCAAATTATATTTTCAATGATTTCGAAGTTATGTCAAAAGCATGTATTGTAAAATTATTATTTATTTAAATTAAACGCGTTTTAGAGCACTGATTGCGCAGAAATGATAATTTTAGCGCTATATCGCTAGTCGATAAATTATTTTTTGTGGTAAGCTCAAATGCCTTTTTCTATGAGCATATTATTTTTGTCACATTTTATACATTTGCAGCAATTTATAATAATTATCATAAATGACGATTCCGTCTGCTCACTGTTAATTATTTTTTAGGAAAGGTTTATGTATATTTAATGTCATAAAAGCACTACTTTTACCTTATGTAATAATAACAAAATTATAGTAAATTATTCAACAATAATTGATATGTGAAAAAATCAGAACTGCAAACGTCCTTAAAAAGTGTTGAAAGTCATTAAGTGCAAATTTGCAAGTAAAATTAAATTGCGGAAGATATTGAAGTCCATTTTTTTAAATATTGCGATTCAAAAAAATGTCAAGGTTAAATAACTAAATAAAATATATTTAACTCTTATAGTATGAATTTGTTGATTACACGATAGAATTACACAAAAAAATGCGTAATAAAACTACACAGCAAAACTTGCAAAAGAAAAATATTACACATTGGAAAAAATAACACGTGCTAAAATTACAAAATAAAAATTCCACAAGTTGGAAAATACACGTGATATAATAAATTACACACAAAAATAATTACATCAAAAAAAATTACTCACGCAATAAATATCATAAGCGGAACAAAAAATATGCATTTTTCCTTAAGATATATTAGTTATAAAAAGTAATTTTAAATAAAAAAATATATTTTAAAAATATTATACAATAAAATTATTAAATATAATTGGTATAAAAAAATAATTTATTTTATTTAGCCGTTATACTTTTTATTATTTAAGTTTGCATTTTTTGTAATTGAAAGAAAGTATATTAGACTATTGTTATTTAGTAATATTTTTAGCAAATTAAATTTAAAAAATTGATTTGATATGACTGAAAGAATATATTTACAGCAAAAAAATCATATATTTGGTTCCAGCAAAAAATCACATATTTTATATACACAACGAAAGGGAAAACGCATATTACTGGATAATGAAAAATTACTGTAACATGTAATTTATTCTCCTGTGTATTTTTTTTTTATTTCTTTCTTATATAATTTTCTCACATTTATTTTTTTCCCGGTGCAATTTTATCCCGACAACGAATTTGTGACATTTTAATAAAAAGCTGATATTTTCTTTAAATCAAGATAGGCTAAATATTTTGCGCAGTATGTAATTTTTGATATTATTAACTGTGGATTTTTTTTAAGACACTAGCTTGCAAAATGCTTATAATTTTGACAATGACAGAATAAAAATAGAAACTGTTGACACAGTGGCACCTATGCTAGTCGAATTGAGCTGGTTGTAATAAATGATTAAGGGTGGACTTGAATCAAACTCCTGGCGTAAATTTAGGTTTATATTTCTGATTTTTTTGTTTTATTGAATAAATGGTTTATAAAATTAAATACTATAATAGTAGAGCATTAATATATCTTTTTTTAAAAACATGTACAAAAATATATTTTAGAATTTTATACTTCTGAGATGCCACAAAAATCTCAATTTGTTTAATGGTCATGAAAAATTAAAAAAAAAATCTATCAATAAACATTTTTATAAATTGTAATTTATTATTAATATATTACAATAAAATCTCGAATTTTGTAAATTTGATGGTTAAAATTAATGCGAGAGTCTATAATTGTTACCTGTGTACGGCGTTGCTAAAAAATTGCTTATTGCAAAAATATGATAAATCCAATACTTTTCGAAGACGAGAGGTACACGAGCTTTCTTTTGTTAACCTTAGGGCAATAAATTACATATAAATGTATTATTTTTTATTCACGGCCAGATCATTATTCAATCTGTGCTAAAAAAGTTTCCGTTTGACTTAAATTCCAATTTGTACGCGCTAACGACCTCTTCCCCTATCGGATCGAACTTTACGCAGCGAAGAATTTTCAACCCGGAAACTTTTCTCTCCCGACTTGTGAATATTTCAATTCTTTCTCAGAAAAAAGCACACCGCTTGCGTGAATAATGAAAAAAAGTGCTGAGCATTGTGAGAAGTTTTTAATTAGTGTTACAGCGGAAATTTGAACACGCAAAAAAAAACAATCATTGCCAGACATTGAAAAAAAGTGTAATAAGCTTCTAGAACCGTAATCAGAACCGCGGTTAAGCAATTTAGTAGATCGGTGAATACTAGGAATAAAATATACACTACACTTATGTGCAAAAAACCTGAAATAAAGCTATACGCATAACGCATCATGTAATATATTTTAATTAATCTAACCAATATTAAAATATTATTAAATGCTTGAAAATTAATATTTTACCAATATCTATAAAGGAAATTCGTTTATTAAAGACAAATTTATTCTAATATTTTTTGAAAACATTGAAAAATAAAGCTATGCAACTTGAATTTCTATTTTATCTTATGACTTTAAGAGTAGATTTTAAACTGTCAAAAAACAGCAACTGTATTTCAGTATATTTAATACTCTATGCTCAGTTGATATTGACACATTGCTTGTGAACTAGCATATATTATATTATTTAATGTATATATTTTTTAAATCAGATATATATTTTGAAGAATTATTTATTCAAGTGTCTTTATTAGACTGGATAATTAAAAATACCCTGTACTCTAAGAATATGTCCTGCTTATGACGTCTCTGTTGGAAAGTACATTTATGTTTTCCCGTATGTAGCACACATAAAGCTAAAATATAGCAAAAATTTTAGACGAGCATCTTCAGAGTACTCTTTGCATTGCTATTTCCATTATTTAAACATATATTGATGCACTGATAACGAAAAAAACAAGTTCAGTGCTCATATTAATAGCAGGCGCGTACGGCAAGTTATTTTATTTTTCATTCGCTCGCGTGTGAAGCGACGAGAGTGAATGAGAGGTAGGGGCGTGTGGAACGCACGGAACGCCGCCCTTATCTCTCTCTCGCTCTCGTCACTTTACACGCGAGCGAGTGAAAGGGGAAGTATCTCACCGTACGCGCCTGATTATAAGCATCTTTTGTGTAATTTTCTGTATAATATAGTTTATACTGTAGCCAAAAATTGACAATTTTTTGTCAGGCAATGCGCTTAGAAGATCCAATAGGTTGGATACTTTGAAATTATGATTTATAAATCTGTCATGTCAATCTGTGTTTAAAAATAAACTAATATCTACTAGTATTATTATATATAAATTCTGAACTCCAAGGGCCCGATGATGCGTCTAATTTTTAAAAAGGTCGCCAAAGCTTGTCAAAATCTTTGAAAAGCTCTCTCCCGAAAAAATATATTTCTTTGCACACGTACGTGTTATATGTGATATAAATTCCATGCAAAGTATACTAGTCGTCGGGTAAAGTATACATGTAGTAGTCGATACCATAACAAAGACAGATTCCGTATAGTGTGTTCGAGTGAAGTGGCGTTAAAAGTTTTCTTCCGCGATACTTTTCAAAAAATAAACTTCACTCGTTAAACATTTTAAACGAATGAAATATGCCTGCAACGAGAAATAAAAAGTTCCCCTGGGACCATTACGTGTTATTAAATAACTCGACGAGCTGCCTCATAGTTGGTAAAGAAAAAACTCCGCAGTGTGTCGCCGCTTCTACTATTATTTTTATGCATATATTTTCCCAACACTTTAGATAAAACAGTTATAAGAGTTTTACGAAAGAATGTTGTCATAATCATATGAAACTAGTAATATTTTTTGTTTACAGCTTACTTAGTAGCCTAAGATTTTAGAGTACTGTGAATAAAATCCTTAAAAATTTAACTCATATGGAATGTTTTTCAAATCTGTTTATGATGATTAAATATATATATATATTTGTTGGGTTTAGATCTTAAATATCAATTAACATACTTAACTAAGAATCTTTAACCAGAGATTTCAACGCTAGAGACGTGCATTGGAATTGTTCCAGTGTAAATCGCTCTGGGACGACGCTTTTTAACTACTTACACGACACAGATACGATTTTAAACTTTAAACTTTTTTGCATTACCTTGCCATTCGCATGACGGCATAAATATACGTTATATAAAGATAAACTAAACTCTGTCCTTGAGCTACCTTTCTGTAATATTTACATTATATGGTGAGATAAAGGTTATTTATTTAAATTTTTTACTATAATAATGCTGATTGAAAGGGTTTCAAGAGTATTGTCGAGTCTCATCTAGTGGTTAAGCGTTAGAACTATACCCTAACAGATACTAAAACAATCGACGATGATATTTATTATATTTCTTTATTTTATTTACTTATTTAACTCATATAGCTAATTGTTCAAACACTTAAAAATATAATCAAAACGTATAAAACTTTTTTTTTAATTTACGAATGAGAAAGCAGTAGCAAAAAACTTAAGCTGTTATTAACTGTACATATATTAAAATATAAAATATAAATCAATAATAAATAATTAAAGTACTACTTTCAATAAACTATTGGTTGACCCAATGGAGCGATTAAATTTGGTAAGTCTACAAACGATCACATAGCTTTTTGCAAAATTTACAAGCGTGAGAATTTAACTATTTTGTCAATAAATCATAATCAATAATACCAAAGCGGCTTTCTAACGTCCAAGATAAGAAATAGGGTTCTTTGGTTAAATGTGATACCACCGTGAGAAAAAAAATTCTGCATGTTAAGTCAAAGTAAGCATAATATATGCATATGGGATTTGAATCCAAACAGTCAGTCGTAATCTGATTTAATGGTCAACAGAAACCTGTTTATAAACTCGCCACTCTTTTGTAATTGACTTTTCTACCAAAAGGGGCAGAAAACAAAATCTTCTTTGGAGGGTGCTTATGTAATAAAATGATACTAATATACACTTCGAAGTGCAAAGCATCAAAAGCTCTCTAAATTAGATTTAATAAGTTAGTACTTCAACTAAGAGGGGGGCCCAATTTTAGACCATCGAAGATCATAAGAGCCGCCGCTTCTCTCTTCGTATACTTAACGTCCAGAGTTTACCCCGCATTGAAAACGCACCCATTTACAGAAAACTTTAACTGTACGCGACAATCTCAATTGTTGCACAAAACTTAAATTACAACAAACTTCGTCTTAAAAACAAAAATAAACACCGCGACACGAAGATCAGAGATCAGGACATAATGATATAACTAAGTGGCATACTAAAATAAATTACTACACTTTTATAAATTTTAAAGTTATGATATATTATACTGTATTTGGATTCAATCCATATTTCAAACTACTAAGAAAATATCGCTTGAAATTCCATACCAGATATCAGATATTTAACACATTAACCGCCATGTGTCATCTATTTCCCATTCGCGTATGAATAATGGGTCAACAAAGATCGGGATATGAATGAACGTTTTCACTTATGCGCCACAGCTGCCAGCAATCGCAAACCGCCGGATCGCGTTCAGCGGTACTTTAGTGGGCCGTTCGAATTCGGAAAGCGTTGACGACCCCTGCCCGAGACGCTATGAAATATCTAAGCGAGACGTGAAACTTTTAAAATGAAATACGTGTGAGCGATATAAAAACGGTATCAAGTGGCCAGCGGCGTCACGTACCGCGGCGCCAGAGGCTCTCAACATTTTTCAACGCCGGCACACCACAGGTGAAGTTTGAAAGCCAGGTGTGCGAACAAGCTTTGACGAGGAATTTTATATATGATGGCAACATGCTCAACAGGTCCTCAAGACGGCAGAAGTTTCACTCGAATTTGTGAATTTCAACGCAAACTTGTATTTATTGCACTTGTTAAGCATACCAGCACCAGTGGACACCGGTATGAGCTGAAAATGTATAACATGGTGTACTGATTTATATGATAATGCATATAAAACTCATATATCATTTAAAAAATTAAACTTAAAAAGTCAGACAATGATTTTAATGTTTAATGAGTTTTAATTTAAAATGTGCTAATATAATAGTATTCAAATGGTATTGATTTTTATTGTTATAGTTGTGTAGCATACATATCTCTGGGGGCAGCGATAAGGATCTTGGACCCGGAATATCCAGATGGGCATTCTGTGATGGGCCCACCCGGCCAAGGCAAAGCCCTCGGTGGCATACGCGTGTTACTTCCGTCCTTAAAAATGACTAAACATGTCAAATATGCTACACTACAAACGTTTTGATGGTGTTTTGTCACTCCCGACCTTGTAGTTATTCATCAAGCAAATGTCACTTTCTAAAGGCGTATACTTATTTCGTTGTTCATAAAGCGAATTCAACGATTGGCTAGATAAACGCTTCATGATTGTGATTGGTGAGAAAGCTTTGCAGCTCTAAATATTTAAACCCGGACTCCAATGAGGAGAGGGCAGTCACTAGCGGATGCCCGCCCACCCGCGAATAACATACTGTCATGGACGCTCACATCCTGAGAAAGACTCCACCATACAAGCACCGTAGAAGAGATGGATCAACCTCCGCTATATTGTCACTACAAGACCTCTGAGGGTTTTCCACCAACAACATCCTTGCGCCAGCTTCACCACCACTGTTCGGAGAAAACATCTCGCCCATCATAGTCTCTCGCAATTTATAATATTATATAATCTAACAAAATATTACTGGCTTCGAAATCACACCCCTAAAGCTTACTAAACTTTAAAAGATATTCACAAGATATATTTTTCAAATCACTCTCATGACGATATAATTAAAACTACGGTAGTGTTAGCATGTCTTAGAATTTTTTGACCAAAAAATCAATATAGAGGATCAAACTGGCTAACGAATTTATCAGAGATATTGGCAATAACAATTTTTAAAACAAAATTTATGGCAATATAATTAAAACTTTTTTTATATAATTTTCTATTGCAAATTTATTTTACCTCATTGCTTTTTTTTTAATAAATTGAATATAAAAATGTAGAAACAGAACATTTAATTTATTATTTTATTTTATCTGAAAGTCTAAAATTTTAATAAATTTTTTTAGTATATAATTATGCTATATGCTTCAATTTGCATACCTACGTATAATATCGTACATGATTACTAAGTTTGTCTGTATTTCTGATTTAGCATTTATTTTAGAGAATATTTATTTAGTGACATCTATCGGTCTACTTTGAAATTAATAAATTATAAATATTTTAATTTTCGTGTTGGAAATAAATATTAATTACAAAATAAACTATAGCAATTAAATCCAAATTATTTGCAGTACTTTTTCATCCATATTTCTTAGAAATTTTCCTTAATTTGATTTATATAAAAGCTCGTACATACGCAGGAAGTGCAAAATTAGTATTTTAATGGATTCCACGTATTGCCAAGTTATGTAAAATTGCCAATTTCCCTTCGAATTCGTCTTCACTCGGTCCGCTCACTCCTCTCTCTCTCTGTCTGGTAGCAATCTCCGATGCTAAATTGAGTCGAATATTTATAGAACGGCGTCGGACATAGTCCAAGAAAATATTGCTTGACTATAACACACGAGACCAGTGTTGGTATACCATCAGAAAAGCAAACATCTTGCTTTTTGAACGCCAGCATGTCGTCAGTGTAAACAGTTAATTTTAACTCGACGGTTAAAGCGCGGACGTGTGCCGGTTAAATTTTTACAAGCCGCTAAATTATGTATATGCTGTATATTTAAATGTATTTTAAATACAAATATTTGCGCGCAATTAATACGTGCTACGGTTGTTGTGGAAGCGTGCCAATTTGACACGAATTTTATAAATATTTTCTACATGCAACAATAGTGATGGTATTTGATGTGTGTAAAGTTATAAGAATAGTGTGTCAACAACTTCAAAATACCAAAAAGCGTTTGGTTAAAAATAGTGATAATATTAAAAATTGCTTTTATAATATATTATTTAGTTTAATTACACATATGTTACACATTTATAAATAAACGCATACTTGAGTTTTTTAGTATAAAGACAAAATGATGACACATGTTTCAAATGTTATAGGTATTTCCTGACACGATATATAAAAAGAGGATATTTTCTGACGTTATAGAATGAAAATATTTTTTTATAATAAAATAAAACACGCAAAAACTGACGTTAAATATAATGTAAAGTTAATCTATGTATTTTGTAAAATAAAATATGTACATACATAGTATATTGCTAACTAAGATTTTGTTTATGTTAACATATGATAATGTATACAAATTATCTTATCGTTACAAATTTAATTAATAAATATTTTTTGCAAACATATTTATGACAGATTTGTTGTAGTAAATAATCAAATGCTAATGTAGTAAATTCATGTACTAGATTAACATAATATTAGGTAGTTAAAAAAATATTCAAGAATATAATATTATTTAAAACACGATTTACGACGATAAAGCAATTTAAAAATATTAAAAAAAAATAAACAAACCGACTACATTTGAGAGTTAATGATAAGTTAAATTTATAATTGTTCAATTATTATTAGCAAATTATTATATGTTTATTTTACAGTAAATTCCTACTACCAGTGAAGTTATATTTTTACTGACGTTTCAGTGAAATCATACCCAAATACATTTTCAACAGCAATACCGCAACTTAATACACAAAAAATATAATTTGATATGTTTCAATATATGTGTATTTGTATCAAATCATATCGTAAACATTTTTACTTGTAGATATATTAAAGCTATTAAAAAAATCACCTAACGCTAGTATATGCTGTTCTGAAATGTTTATGAAAACTCAAATATATCTAAACAAATTAACTAAACCCAAATTCAGTTAATGAATGTTCTAAAACTAACTATAGTTTTTGAGCTTGTTTTAGCTTAAATCATATTTATTTATTTTAATAAAATAAAAATCAACTCAAATTACTATTGTGATCATTACACCGTCTATTGTCACACACGGTCTGCACTAGCCGTCATAAAAAATGATAAATATATGTATGATACTCTTAGTGTCTAAGCGATTTTTTACTAATGGTCGGGTGTGTGAACTTCAATATAAGCTTTGCATATTTCAGTGGTCATTGTTGACCCTACAATTTTATTAAAAAAAAATTAACCATAATCTGTAATTATAAATGCATTAATAACACCAGATTTTGATCTGAACTTTCAATGAGTATGCTATTTAATAAGGCAAAAATTAAAAATAATATAATGAAACATTTCATTAAACACAAAAATTATAAATATATTAAGAAAATCGCGGTCCACCGATTAGCGACCACTGTGCTAAGTCACTAACATTTTTTGTCATATTTGACATCCTCAAGATCCTTTTGTTAAATTTGTACTATTCATAAAACCAATATTCGGACATAGCATCTCTGGCATGTGACTCATATGCATAACTTCACTATTCGATGTTCAAACCAAAATTTAATGCAAATAATATGTTATCATTTAAAAAAATAATTGAGCGTGACAAAATAGTTTGTTAATACTTGGCTCTCAATCATAAACTATTTTTTTAATATAGCTAATAATTTATATGCCCATTACAGCTAGTAGTATCAATTTGAAAAAAATATGAGCTAAACAGAAATATAAAAATTGTCATCACCTCGTATTTACATTGTTAACAATATTTTACTTACCAAGGAGACTGAAAATTTTATGTACTTTAATAAATGGTATATTGCAAGTCTGTAATAAAAGAAAACTTTATATATAAAAATAACAGTATAATAATATTTACTAATAAATATAATTTTTCATACACACAGAATATCCACAATTAACTAAAGTGATAACAAGTTAAATTAAAAAAGTGACTATATATGTATATATTTAATATATATTACATAAATGACTGTGCGTAATATATAAGCTGTGTAAATCAGTTTAATTCCACGATGGCATCCTGTACATTTTACGCGATTTTCACACTTTTCCTCCTGCTAGGTGTGAATGGTGTGAGAGAGAAAAACTACAATATAGGTGAGTTCAAATTTTTTTTATTACTTTGCTAAATGCTCCTATGACGAGTTTGATCGCTTTTCATACCTGTGTACAAATGTATATAATTATACGTAGGTGTGTATATACATAGGTAACCGCAAAAGTACAAACAGCGCGCTTGTAATATCTTCGAGGCAAAAGTTAAATAGGAAACACGGAAAACCCATTTAGTGCGAAACACCGGGCGGGAAGTAACTTATTTTAAATGAAAAGCAATTACGAACGGACATAAGGGAGTGGGAGTTGCAAAATTTTATGACAGATGACGCTGCTAAAAGGATATCATAATGCGGTGTTAGTGAGAAAACGTTTTGCTGGAGAATTCATTGAAAAATATGCGGGTGTACTAGTTTCCTAATTTTTTGCTATATGCTTTTTTTCTCTGAGTCTAAATAACAAATTACTACGAATAAAAAAAATTAAATAAAATTAAAATGTAGTGATATTAATTAAAAAAGCTTTGAACTCAAATTAGAAATTGTGTTTTTTTATGAAAACCACAAGTAAGGGGTAAAAGTTTCCTTGAGATCTAAAATTTTCCCTAAAAATTACTAATTCAAAGATGTCAGTGTTTTTATTATTTACTAAAAAATTAGAAATATACTAATAAATTAAAAAAATTTGGACACAAATGTTCTATGTTGTGAATTTAAATAATAGTGTATAAAATAAATTCCATTTTTAAGAATTGTGTAAAGATATCTAGATTTTTAATTTTTTTTTTAAAAGAAATTTATTGCCATACTTTTGCTTAATTATTTGCATGTAGTCACTATTTAATTTTAATAAACTATGTTTAATTTTTTCCGTTTTTAAAATTAATTTGGTAAAGAAACTCTACTTGAATTCACACTAAAAACATTTTAGTTAAACCTTAATAGCTTTTGGTAATATAAGAATAGTCATGATGATCATTTTAAATAAATGAAATGAAAAGCTAAGGTGTTCCTCTCACCACAATGTATATTCTCAAATAACGAATTTTTAAATTGTTATTGTCTTATTTTGTCTGAATAGCACTTTTTGTTTAAAAATAATTCACTAAAACTAACTATAAATATAATTATCATAATTAAATTTTTGTGTATGCACAAATAAATTTTAAGATATATTTATATGTATATATGTATATTAAATAAAATGATATACTTAACTTCTAGTGTTTCAAAGAAGTCAAAAAATAATAAAATATTACAGAGCACCAGTTAAATAGTCAAAGAGAATTTTTATTACCTAATCATCATTTATCAATAATTTTATATGAGATAAATAAAGTAACGAATTTTTTAAATATTAAATAATATATACAATCCTTGCAATTAGAAAATCTAGGAAAATCTTTTCTGTAATGATTGATAAAAATAATAATTTTAATATATAATCATTACTAATTCCAATCTCCCAGACACAATATAAATTAAAAAAAAACAAATCGAGATCTTTTAAGATTCAGTCACAGTTTAATTTATCGTTTTTAAATCTAATATAGAATGTTTTTCAAATCAATTTATACAAAAATATTTTTGGTGCTTCTGTTATATTAACATTTATATTACATACTAAAATAAATATTGCACATCAAAGGCGTACGTACGCTACATATAAACCTACCGGCAAGATACCCAAAAACTTAAAAAACATAAGCTGGAAAATTTGCGGCGACTGGGATACTAAGGGTCCGGTCGTAAGAAAATGTGAAATAAAATTTTCCCCGAACGTTCGTGACGCATCGGTACGAATCAGTGAACGTTCGGAGGAAAAGCTCGTGAACGGAAACTCTGCAACGGAGAAGACAAGAACAAAGGACATCAAGCGAGCCAAAAGAGCTAAAATTTTATTATGGTCATAAAAAATAATATTATTATGTAGTCCGGCACAGTGCACCGACAACTGAGCTAAACACACTGGCGTATAAAACATCTATGCGTTGCATAGTGGTATAAAAAATACTGTAAAAATATATTATAGCGTACTATAGATTTTTATACATATTTGAAACTATTTCAATATGGCCTTGGAAAAATCATCAATCCTTTTTTAGGGCGTGAATTTATATGATGATATTTTTAGTGTAATCCGTAGAGATCAAAATTTAACGTATTTTATTTTATATGTGGTTTTTAATTTTTATTACAATATAAGTACAATTAGTAAATCTTGCTTCTTAAAACCTTTTAACTCTGCTTCACAAATGTATATTAATACAATTTTTAAATTGACATTTAATCTCTATTTAAATTTAAAGACTTGATGAGAAAATTCGTACCTTAACTTAATTCTTTGCAAAAGACATTGCCAATTTTTCAGAACATCTATTGTTTTAATTTGGTTAAAACAATTATTAGTATTTTCGCAAAATAATAACAGCCTCACAACAATAGCAAAATAATATTATTATACACAAATCTAGTGCTTGAAATTATTTTATACATATATGTATGTACATAGTATATATATATACAAATTTTCAGTTAGAACTAGTTTATACTCAAACTGTATTTAAAAAATTAAAATAAGACTTAATAATTCATAACCAATGATTAATTCACTGAAATATAATATCAAACGTTTTAAGTAGATTTTTTTCACGTAAAATTGCTAGCTGTGAAAAGAGTGCTTTATTTTTATATGAAAATTGATGAAAGCTTCGTGGCAAAAATAAGTACTAAGCTTCTTATTCATACTAAGAAATACAAATAAAGTAAGAAATCACCTTATCACTTTTTTCAAACTCATTTCAAGAAAGAAAATTACTTTTTTAAGATGATTTCAATAAAAATAATAATATTAAGAATAGCAAAAAATATATACAACAGAATCTTTGGACGAAGCTTAAATAATTATAATTCTTACAAAAAACAAGTGTTCAACAAATTTTATATATTGCAGAATTTTTTTACATGACTGAATAAATTTATTAACAATAAACTTCAATAGAATTTAATGATTAAAAACAACAAGATTTTATGTCTACAACTTTAAAGAGGTACGCTTTTTTAATAATAAATTTATATTATTAATTATGAATAGAACTACTAGCTAATTTATTATTATATACAAGTACTTTTCACTTAACCACGAAGTTTTTTCTTACAACTAGATCATTTTGCGAGGACGTTAATTGTTTTTAGTGCAATTAATAAACGAAAAAAAGAGAAAAATAAAACGAATTACACAATACAAAAATTGAATCAGAAAAATATACGAAAATGATGTACCAAAAAATTGAGGTTTAATAATAAATTATGACATGCATATTAACATTTTAGTCATCATAAAATCAAAAACTTTATTAGGAGTTACAAAGTGTACTTTTAAGGGTAGGGGTCTGTCTTTTAAAGTTAAGTTTCGTTGCATAGCAAACAAAATGTTTATTTTATTCTCTAAAATCTATTCTTTAATGTTTTTTTATGAAACATTTTTTTCGTTCATTTTTAATTTTTATTTAATTAATTTTAATAAAATCTAATCTAGAAACTATCTATGATTAATCAACAGCATGAAAATTATGTATTGAATCAGTAGTAATTCCATTCTTGGTCTAGTTAATTAAAAAATCATAATCAAACTGAGACAGGTTCATTTTAAAACATTTTTAATAGAATGTATTTTTAAAAAACCACCTGAATGTTTCTATAAAAACATTTTTATGCTAAATAAATAGCTTATTACTTATATTTGTTAAAAATTGTGTATGTATTTTTAAAAAAATGTAACAATTAAATAAAATAAAAAAAACCCTAAACTTACTTTATACCTTACACTTAATTAATTTAATTTAATTTAAGAAACAATGCTGCAAAATTGTCAGTTGCAGTTTGCTGCATTCACGTTAAACGTGAATGCAGCAAAATTTGTTCTAAATTATATCCACATAATTTAGACATTGTATCGAATGTAGGAATTTTGCATGCACGTCCCGGATCGCTTTTCAAACCTCAATTAGGGGAAACTGACTCAATATGCGCAGAGCAAATTATCTAAGTAATTACACGACTAGAAATATTACAAACACGTACAATGTACACAAAATTAATATTGTTTATTTTACATTAATTTTACAGTTAAATTAAAAACTGATAATGCGAAGCAGTTGATCCAATCAAAAGTACAGGTATAATGAACACGCTCGATATGCAATCTTTCGTTCTAGCACACAATTTTTCTCAAAAATTAAATATCATCTTATATGAAATTGTTTTATTACTTTATTTATAATAAACCGATCGATTTTCTAGGAGCAACGCAAAAGCCTTTTACTGTTTATATCCTATATTTTGTGATTTTGAGAACGCATATTTTTATATAGTATATTTATATCAAGACGATTCGACGTTTTACACCGATATTTCCAATTCAAGCGTGCGCCTTAAAATACTTTCACTAAAGGGTCGGTAAATATAGCTTCTGAATCGGAAAGCCTTTTTTCGGGAAAAGCTCATTAAGTGTACCTGTACTTTGCAGGCATTGAATTTACGTTATATACAGAGGGCACACGTGTAAAACTCGACGTGAATTACGAGCCTGATAACTTGATTAAATTTACATTACGGCCATGGGTCACTGGGAATTAAATCCGTGGGCCATATTTTCAGCGCTGGCGGATAAGCCCGATTTACAGCGTTGGTGAATGCGAGCTATTAATTTACGAGATTTTTTTATATAGCCGTGATTTAAGAGCTCAACGTGAATAGTGTTTGGTATGAAATGGCGCAAGAGGTTCCTGTATTTATTTATAAAATATTTTAATCAATATTGTATGCTCTGGGAGAAAAAAATGCATATTTTAAATCGAAACCTATATTTTTTAAGTGTAACATATATAAAAAATCAATAGGATAAATTACCTACGATATTTGCGTTAAAATAAAAAAAAAAGTAAAAATGACATATGATCGCATAAACAGAAAAAAATGTTTCTACTGACAAGTTCTTGTGAAAAATACCATAATTGCTAAAAAATAAGTTCTCTAATAATATATACCACAGGTAAAAGTTGAAAACAATACTATAATTAAAATCAATATAGAAAATATTTTACATGCGATTCAGCGCTTTCTATAAATCCTATATATTGACAGAAAATTATACCAAAAAATGCATAAAATAATCATACTAAAAGTTCTACGTAAAAACATTGGTAATAAAAAATCATATGGACTAGATAACAGTACAGCCAGAATCTGTGTAAGAAGATAACATTTCAATCAATACTCGTTTAATTAGTCTATTATTTTTTGCTTAGTTAATCTTATTGTGCTTAAAATAATTTCTCAGTAGAAAATTATTAGGAAACAATTTTGTATTTATGATAAGCATTTAAAATTACACATTTCCGCTAATTTTAATATAAAAAAATTACAAAAATATTAATACTAGGCATAGAAAAAGCATTAGACACTTTGGCATGAAATCTTAATCCATAAATTAGTTACAAAGCCCTTGATTAGCATATACACATAATATGATCATATCTAAATGGTCCAGGCTATTTAATTTTTAAGCTGTTCCTCTTCATATGTATGTTTTTAAAAATATTAACTTATTAATGTACGCTAATGGCAAAACCGTTATTTCTAGTTTTTACTGTCTTAAACCAATTCTATTTAAGTTAAAACCTTAACAATTATTTTATTAAATATAAAATTGATAGAAAACTAAAGAAATATGTTTGACAAAAGGCAGACAAACCTTGCCTCTACTTTTTAAAAGTGAAAAAGGAAACTGCACTAAATAGAGAACATGCATCAAATACTTTTGTATACATCAGGACTTGAACTTTAAATTTACCAAAAATATTATGGTACTCAGGTTCAAATTGCGGTCTTAAAACCAATTTACAGAAGCGTTTAAAATATGTGTATAAAAACTTTAAATTATACTAGTACCAACATACACGTTTTTCTATACTCCCAAGTTTTTCAGAAAAAATCGATTTAAATGATACATTTTTTTTTAATTTTATAGTAGATTTTTATACCAACAATGCAAAAACATCTAATAAAAATACAAAAAATACTATTTAAATATTAGGTGAGACAATGATAACTTCAAAATCAATGACAAAACTATGTCAAAATAAATTTAAGTTTAAGCATATGCCTAAAATCTAAAATGTCTTGTTTTAGAGAATTTTTTTTTTGTTCTAGGACTTTATTTAAAAATGTATTGTTATAAATAGTTTTAATAATTTAAATAATTAATTTGTGTCCTTTTTATTTTATCTTGTATAGGGTTTCGTATTTTTCCCTTATTTATCTTTTGCTTTTAATACAATAAGTATTATTTCAACATTTAATTTTTTCTTGTAAACTAGAAAATATGTTTCAATTAGATCGTACTTAATTTTAAAGTATGTTTTGTAATAAAAAAATAAAAAAATATAGTAAAATGGTTTTATCCTATTTTAATAACAAATAAAAAAGGTTTATAGAAAATAAATATTCATCATAGAAGAATCTATACATATACAATATTATTTCAGTAATAATTTCATAGTATAATTTTGGAAAATACAGTATGAACTAGAATGTTAAGTGAATATTGGGCATATTAAATTTGCAAATATAAAAATTTTGATCACAAAAATTTCACACAGCGAAAATTGCAAACAACAAAAATTTCTAACATTTCCACAAAAAAATCGGCATATTAATAAAATAATATTGAAATGGAATATATTTAAGATTATGTTAATATATATAAAAATTAAATGAAATTTAATATTTGTCACAATCGTCAATATAATTTTAAATTAAAAAAATAATAAATACAAAAACTTCATTATTAGTAAATTAGTAATGTTATTGTCAAATATTTTTGTAACATGCTTTTTTTATTTAATTTTTTTTGCCATTTGTGAAATATTTTGACATTAAATATAGTCTAATTTGTTAATTGTATATTGCCATATGCTTAAATATATATATATATATATATATATATATATATATATATATATATATATATATATATATATATATATATATATATATATATATATATATATATATATATATATATATATATATATATATATATATATATATATATATATATATATATATATATATATATATATATATATATATATATATATATATATATATATAATATATAAGCAAATTAACTTAAATACATATTAACTTAGATATCCTTAGTACAAGCAAACTCTATGATAAAATAATAAATTAAATTAAAGATTACTTTGATAAAGCTTTAAAAAAAATTCCTCCAGTAACAAGTAATGAACTAGAAAATATTATTCATCGTCCTTGAAAGTCGATAAATAATATATTGATTTATTAATAATATTTTACAGGTAAAATATTATTAATATGTTGTGAACAATTTGTATTTAGATGTACTCATTCTTCCACGGAACAATTAAATAAAGTTGTGAAATATATTAAGGGAGGCTTTGAGAAAAAATTAATAAAAGAACAGTTTTCTTAGGCATTTCTAAGGATTTTAATCGCGTTTGTATTACACGCAGGTATTATATTAAAATAATTACATACAAATTTCCAGTAATTTTATATAAGAAAATAAACTAAAAAATATTTGTCAACATCCAGGACATTATTTTCTGGCATCCTCCAAAGCGCAATTTTAGAACCCTTGCTATTCATAATATTTACGAGTAATAAAACTTAACCGCACAGAAATGACAATAAATTTATTTTCGCCGATAATACGGCCGTCTATAGACTTATAATTAATAGACTTCAAAACAGAATACCAATTATTAAAAAATGGTTTGACAAATGGCAAGTCATTATGAATTGCACTAAAAATGTCGCAGTTATGTTTTCTTAAATTAGCAATAAATAAAAAAAATTAAAAAAAAATGTAAATGGCGAAATACGGCAAAGTACACAGGTTTCACTTTAGATCCTAAACTTTAATGAAAATCTCATGTAGATAAACTAATTATTAAAATTTAAATAACCAGAGCAAAACTACAACTCTTTTTTGCGGCAAAAGTGAGTTTAATATCATTAATAATGGTAAGAAAATTTTCTTAACATAAAGTATATTAATATTAAATTTAAATATTATTTTTTACTAATGTGCGGAATTTTTTATTCATATATGTTTATAAATTTTTACTGTATGGAATTTTAAAGTTCGCAATTTGCAGAACATATATTTATTTTGATGTCTTTGAATAAAAAAAGGATACCGAATATTACCATTTTTAAAACAAAAAATAAATAAATAGATAATACTTATTGTAAAATATATATTTGGATTTTGTCTACTGTAAAAAACTAGAACACATTTTTACTAGATGTCTTTAAGAAAATAAATAGTTTCTGAATATTAGCATTGAAGAAATAAATAAAGCTCATTGCTCACTTCTTTTGACAGTATAGATCAATACATGGAAATATTTTATATTATAAAATCGGGTTTTATCATAAAAAATCTGTTGCGGCTCTTCCATTACCGCAACGAAGCTACTTTAGTTTGAGTTACGAGTCGAACGTAGGGTGAATTTTTCTTGTTTCTCCCTTACTTTGTTTTTAAATTTATGATAACATTTTTTACTTACTTATCGAGTGGCTTTTAACGTTCACGAGATTTACACAACGTGGGTATTATCCTAATGTATAAAAATATTTTTATTAGTAGATAATTTCGATCTTACGTCAAAAACTAATCCTAAATAAAAATAATATTATTATACGATTGCATATTTTAAACTGCAAATTACATATAAATTTAATCAATGCAATCAAAAAATATTTTTTATAAATATACCTCGTATCAATAAATGTCAATATGTTTAAGTTTCTAAAAATCAACATGTAAGCCATAATACGTACTAAATGTCATTATTTATACATTATACT
The DNA here is from genome assembly GCF_051122295.1 of Plectrocnemia conspersa. Taxonomy (NCBI): domain Eukaryota; kingdom Metazoa; phylum Arthropoda; class Insecta; order Trichoptera; family Polycentropodidae; genus Plectrocnemia; species Plectrocnemia conspersa. The sequence continues at coordinate 30,102,490 of NW_028277165.1, forward strand.
ATTTTTTTATATGTGGCTACTATTTGTAATTTGGTCGATACGGCCAATTTTTACGACTAAGAAAATCCTGCTTGTAAAATGTAAAGCACCGCCGACGACATGGGTTATAAACACAACAACGCAAACCATATTCAATACTATCTCTGCGAAAACAATAAAGCGTAATGATATCGTAAACTGATGGCTAGAAAATAGGCCACAAAGGACTTGATCCGCTGTAAAGTTTTCTTATCTCTGTTTATGGCCTAATGGCGTCCGGGCTGACGAAAATTATTCTCCAAGCTTGGAAAATTGAAATTTCGTAAATTTTCGAGTTCTAGTGAAAATAAAGCCAAGGGAATAGTTTTGCAAGGAACGATGAAAGTGTGGCAGGTGAGAATTTTTCCAGTTAGTGTTCGGAAAAACTTTCATTGCGCTTGCTCTCTGGAGTTATACTGTATGCGGAAAGGATAGAAGAAAAAGCGAACTAATTTTTAATAATTCAAAAATTTTCTTCAACGTTTATTTATGGTATATAAGATTGATTAATATATTTCATTTATATTTTTATTAATTTCTAACTAGTTATGATTCGAGTAATAAAATATTTTCTAATTAAGATATCATCTTGCTATGAAAATTATTTCTAAAACAATATATTCAGCTAATTTTTTATAGTACAATTTCTTCTAAAATCATTAATTTGTAATTCGATTCATAGTGAAATTAATTAAAATTTGTACATTAATTATCAACACAGCTTAACCTTCTTAAAGGTTGCTTTTTGACGGCTTCACCACCAAACGAATAAGTTGATTAGAACTTATTAAGAATAATTTTAATGTTTTCTTGCACCAATTGCTTCAATAAAATACAGTCTGTTATCAAGTCCAGCTTCTGTAATTTAAACAGAATTATTTGTTTTGCCTGTCTTTATTGACCAATTTCAGATGCTAAATTGCAAGCTCTCTTATTATTCAGTCCAATTAATTGCAGTAGATATATATTTTAATAATTTTATCAGCGGATAATACCAGCGCTGGACCAGCAAAAAAAATTTTTTTGTAAGTTTTCAAACTACATATAAATAATATTTTTTAGTAAGAATAATATGTATAAATAGAGAGCGCTGCTTGATGACCCTGGGGCAACTGTTGCTATTCCTGGCGCCTGACGAAAGGAAGGGGGTTTTCAGAAGCACTAACAATGATCTAACAATATACATATTTTTAAGTCATATTACATTTTTTATTTCTCAAAAAGTTTATTATGCTTCTGATGAACATTAAAATATATAAGTTTGGCAAACGGTCGCCATAAAACTTATCTCACAGATTAATTAGTACTTTTTAAACGTAATAGTTAATTTTAAGCAATTTTATAATAATAAATAATTAATTGCAATAAAATAAAATGTAGTAAAATGACAAAGCTAATAACCAAAGCTTACACATTAGTACATACAATATTAACTACTATAAAAATATATCTTCATAGCATACATTAATATTTAATTTCTAAAAACACTAAGAACCATTAAACTTAAAGAGCACATTTGTGCATTATTTTTAAATCCTTTTACAGTGAAATAAAATCGCTTTAAAAAAATACACTAATAGCCGAAATTCCATAAATTACTCATTTTAGCTGTGGACTTTATGGCTGGAATTGCACTTTTTCAAATCAATACAAATAATAATTAATTGTACGTTTTTCTAAGCTACTTTATAATGGCAATATTTTTAATATACCAAATCTTATTTTTTTTAGAATATGGAATATTTAAAAGAAAGATTAATACTGATCTAAATTTCAAAACAAATAATTGTTTATTATTTTTTAATTTAAATTAATAGTCACGATACTTTTTAATATATTTTCATAACAATTTCATGTGTATGAATATGTCATTATTAAAAAAAAAAATATTTTCTTATATGAATATTTCAATATTTTCTTTTTTACTATTTCGATATTCTAATATTTAAAAACTAAATGTCTATACTTAGTTATAGTTTTTATTTAATGATTGAGTTAATTTGAAATTAAATAACATATAAAACTATAACATATTAACCCTTCGCTTAATGGTGTTGCAAATTTGCAACATACCCCAAACCTTAATGATATTTTCATATGACTTTATAATTTTTTTATTTTCCTAATATTTCATATTTGCAACATACTGTTTGCATTGATATTTTTTTTATGATTTTTTCATATTATATTGAGTTATATTTTTTTCAACAATAGAGATCATCAATAAGTGAAGGGTTAACAATCAAGAAATTTAATTATATTTTTTTTAATAAATATTTAATAATTTATTTTTTTATTGTTTTAGGAGCGATTTTCGACGAGTCCAACTATGATTCACAAATGGCGTTTAAATATGCCATAGATAGGATCAACATGCACAGCCCGAAGATAAAATTCACACCAATAATTAAAATCGTGCCAGAGACTGACAGCTTTACTACAGGAAAAGAAGGTGAAGATTTTTCCAAAATAAATTTAATTTACACAAAATTGAATCAGTTAAAAATGACACAGTTGCTCGTAATTTATAGCTGACTATACTATAAATAATATATAAATTATTGATAACAATTAGCACAATAGATAAGTAGATTTAAATATTTGATCTGTACACTCGATATTGCTCCTGTATTTATAAGATCAATTCTGTAATTGGGATCAATAGAGAAAAGCGGTAATAAATAGTTTAATCGAGAATAAGCTCTCCTTTTATATGGGTTTTTATTTAAGCTTTTAGTGATACAAAACAATGAAATCATTATGTTAAAAGAATATTTATTAATAAAGTATGTTTTATATTATTTCTTTTCAGTGTGTTTTTATATTAATTAATATATGAACAATATTAAAAAAAATTAATTCAGCAGATTATTTTACGCTCTAAATAACATTGAATAATATTTTAACCGATCCGATACGAATTCCAATGTTTCAAACCCATTACAAAGGCAATAAGTAATAAAAACCGTTAACGTGTATGTGTGCCGTAATAACGTAAAAGAATAACATTGCGGCGTTTTCTTTACAGGACCGAGATCAAACACATTACACGCTTCGAGGGTTAATTAAAATATTTTTTCTCTCTCTTTCCCCGGCTATAGGGTGGCTTTAACATTAATTGGGGGTCGTTTTCTTTGTTTGGCTGCAAAAAAAGATGGAAAACCATTAAACCGAGAAAAGAAACGTGCGACATTGTAATTTTTTCGCAAAATCGCACACAGTGTGTATCGACTTATGGTGTGTAATTATGGCGCAACTTTCGAACGACGCCATAAACGCCATAAAAAGTGAAATATACTAGGAGAAGTAAAAATTAAAACGGTCATAAAAACAATGCGAACAAACATCTGGTCGTTACCGTTTTGTGCGTACTCATACTAGTACATAAAACATTTTTTTTAATTGAAACATGCCATGTTAAATGTCTACGTTTTGTGCATGTGCAATTTTTATGATTAAAACTTATAGTTTAAAACATAAATAAAAAATATATGAAATATAAAAATTTTCGAGACTGCAATGCAGATGACATAGATATTGTAGCAAGGTCAAAAGTCTAATATAACAATAATTTTAAAATTTCATCGTTATATTTGTTTCGAATAAATATTACCGAATCGATATGAACTTTTTGACAGCGTTTTTAATAATCTAATTTCCGTTTATCCCATATTTTTCCTACAGAAAATTCACATTTTGAATTAGATTGAAAGCAAATGTTGCAAATTACGTCGTTAGTATCATTGCGATAAATAAAAATATCTCTGATCATTTTGAAATAACAATGATATTTCGGTTGCAATTGCTTTAATGAACCATTTAAGTTCGAATTCATTACAACTATTTGTAACATCTTGAAGAACTAGACAGACAGATTTATTTCGTGATCGTTTTAAATGATATATATAATAAAAGTTTTGTTTGCGGTGAAAAATGCTCATGGTGGTCAATTCTTGTGACTAATATGACGATTTATTTCAAGTATATGTCCTTAAATATCCCAATCTATATATACTGATTTTATCGTCTAATTATTTTTTTAAAAGTATGGAATTTGATCGTCACATGGCAAAATATTTATATATAAATTTAGTTTGATCCAGTTAAGATTCGTAATTAATACTTCATATCGAGCTAAATTAAATTTTGAATATCCTATCACGACTTGAACTACATAATACCACTACAATTAAAATGATTTATCCTCTGTGCTTTCAGCTTGCGAACTTATAGCCACAGGAGTGGTGGCGATCTTCGGCCCCGAGTCCGTCGATTCTAGGGGTATCGTCCAGTCGATCTGCGAAACTTTCGAGATACCCCACGTGGAGACTCTGTGGCTACCCGACGCTCCGGACAACACCATCAAGAGGGAAATGTCGATAAACTTTCATCCGGAAGAGAAGGAGCTATCAAGGGCTTACGCGGAACTGGTCAACGACTACGATTGGCTCAGCTACACTATCCTGTACGAGGAAGATGAAGGTAATTTGCGTTATTAATTTCGGTCGAAAACAATAAAGACAGTGTTGTTGAGTTGGGGGATGGAAAAAATCTGCTAATGACCGGAGGAAAGTTGGCTTGCGAAGAAAAACTGCAAGCTCCCTTAGAGGGCGGGGAAAGATTAATTGCTTAGGGAACTAATCGCCCGCGAACGGACGATGTGATTAACAATGATTAAGAACAAATAATAAAAATGTGGGATAGTTGTAATTAAGTATTTGGATAAGAAACAGATCTTGCTTATATCTAATTGGCAAATAATAAAAAAAAACTATCTGTAAGAAAAGACATTATCTATCAAGGCCATATAAATTCAGAAATTGAAAGTTTCATTAAGGTTTAAATGCTATTTTTTATAGCTTTAAAAAAAACTTTAAGCTTATTGATTTATATTAGAATACATGCTTAAGCTCTGGTTCTAACATATAAGAAAAATGCGAAATAATTTTTTATAAATTTTAATTAATTTATAATATGTTATTTTTTTATCTATCCAGGTTAAAAAAGTAATAATAAATAGCTTTACATACACACATCGTTCCATAAAAAAACTTCAGACTCCGACACAAAAATAAAAAAAAAACATGTTACGTCGCTCCAAACAAAACTTTTACACGGAAAGTTTCGAATGTGCCGTATCATTAGTTTAAATTTATATAACAAGAACACCCTTTATGTTGCTTTTTATTTTTTTTTCGCATGTACTATGTACTTCAGGAATTTTATACCCATCCAAAAAACCGTTCCATGACGTGTCATTAATTAACGAGCACGTCAGTGAAGTCAGTAAAGCTCTACAGTCAATTTCACCGAACGCTGTATAGCGAATTGAATTGCAATCAGAATTAATTAGTTCCCATCAAATGCGACTCTACATAGGGCATGTATAGAGAATGATTTTTTTATTATGAATATGAAAATTGCAATGGCTTTTATATGCAAAATAGACGTAGGATCGCGTTATATCCCTAGAGAGCTGATTTATATTTTGCATTAAAAAAACTATGCATACATAAAACTTACCATAAAAAATTGTAATTAATATATGAATATCTATAGTTTAATTACGTATATGGCTTTTTAGGAGAATTGATTAATTATGAGTGCTTAAAATTTAATACATATTTCATATTTTTATAACTGAGTTAAGAATATTTTTGTAGGGAATGAGAGAACAGTTTCATTTTAAATTTATTAATACATATATTAGAATAGTAGATTTTAATTAATATAATTGTACGCTTTTTTTACAGGTCTTATTCGCCTACAAGCTATTTTGAAGAGACACGGTCCAGATCATCATCCCATCACTCTCCGTCAACTCGATCCAGGAGGTGATAATAGACAGATATTTAAATCTGTCAAAAACTCTGGAGAGACTCATATTATTATAGACTGTAAGCCTGAAAATGTCTTACAATATCTGAGGCAGGCGAACGAAGTTAAACTAATGGGAGATTATCAGGTATATTATTTTCATGTAAGTAATCAAGTAAGTGTTGTTAAAACATATGTATTTATTTCAGAGTTACATCTTAACAAACTTAGACACGCACATCATCGACTTGGCTGAGTTTAAATTCGGAAGGACGAATGTAACTTGCGTGAGGATGGTAGATCCTTCAAATTCAGAAGTATTGAATGCAGTTCACGATTGGGAAGAAGGAGAAAGACTGAAGCCTTGGAATCAACAAATGCATGTTAGAGCTAGTTCTGTTAAGGTTAGTTCAACAGATTTGATTTAATCTGTAATGAGTAATTTTTAAGCTACTTGTCTATTGCAGCTGAAAGCAGCTTTGATGAACGATGCTGTGAAACACTTTGCTTGGTCTATCATTGGTTTATCAGAGACAGACAAAATCATCCCTACGCCTATGATGTGCGATCAGAAAAACTCTTGGAAGCATGGTTTAGGAGTAGCTAATTTTATGAAGATGGTAATTATTTATTTTTTTATTACCGGTAATGCCGCTATAAAGATACTTGTTAAAAAGCTTTCAATGCTTTTTAATGGGCTGAAAAATATTTTCTCGTTTCTGTTTCAATAATATATAACAGGACCTACGAATAAACATTGATAAAATACAATTTATATTAATAAGCAAATTCCCTGTGGGTCCGATAAGCTAAAAATTAGACTAATGTATATTTAAAAGGGTGAAGTATTTCAAATATTTGGGTAGTTGGATAAACGCCCAAATTTACCTTGAAGAGATTAAAGTCCGCACTGAAATTGCTATTTTCTAATCTTGTCACACAAACAAGCACTTACATTTTCAGACCAGAATTAAATTATATAAAGAATATATTTCATGTTGCAAAAAGATGTTTAAATATTTAGGAATCTGTATATTTTTATCGCAAGAACGATACATTAAGTTTTTACATCAATATTTATCAAATTAAACTGTTTTTGTCACCTGGCAATACAGCGTATGTTCGCTCGTGACGTAATAGCCATTGGCAAATTGGTAGTTAGCTGTTAATCTCATGGAATAATAAATGGCCGTCTGGCCCGTCGGGATATCAACCGGCAACAATCAATTTATTGTCACTGAAAGCTAAAACTCCAGGTGTGAAACAAAATTCGCACAGTGTGTATAATAAATTTATAGAATATATCCATTAATATTAAAAAAATAATATGGTTATACAACCATTATAAAAGGACGTTATTGATGGTTTTAGACTGATTCAATATTTTTCCAGAGTGCACTTATCTCTTGAGAGATGACCTTTTAAGATTGTGAACGCGAGACTTGTATAGTTGTATAACAAAAATAATGGCTGTTTGGTCGAAATTCAATGAATTTTCTATCTCCAGGTTTTCTTCTGGGAGTTGCTATATATTTTCACGTTTATCTTTATCAAAGTAAAAGTAAAAATAAATATTAATATATAACTATATATTTATATTTACCAATAAATAATGCGAATGAAATACGAAGAAAATTTATATATTAATAATTTATTCGCTTCAATATTATTAAGAACAGCGCTTTTAAATATATTTTTTTTTTAAATATAATGCAATATGATCTATACTCGAAAATTATTACAGTAGAATTTAACTGTTAAAATTATAATATAAACATTATTAAACCATACTTTCGATGAAGACTTCAAAATTAAAAATGCATTTGCTAGTAATAATAGAGAATCAATTTAAATTGTAATTAATTTAAACTTCAAACATAATATTTAATATACTGCTGCTGTTTTTTTTTCTCTTAGCAACAAATAAACAAAAGAAAAAAATCTGAAAAATATTTACTCCATACTTTTCAAATAGTATTTAGTTAGCTGTTCACCATTGTTATTCACACAACACCAATGGTTCTCAACACATTTTTAATGACACGTATTTATTATTACTTTGATACATTAAACACTAAATATATGTATAAAGTTTATTACAATTACTTTTAAGTATGTATTGAAAAATTTCCTTAATGTTTTCCTTTTGCCAAATAATTATATATTCACTATCGATTTTATTATTTCTCTATTTGCACAGTCGGCCGTATTAAAAACAGGTATTTGATTTAATTTTAAAATACGTTTGTTATTTTAAAAACAAATCATTTTATATAGTTGTCAGTAAAAATTAGGAGAAAAATGGGTTTAAAAATGAATCGATGGATAAACAGACCTTAAGCAGATATTTTATTAATAAGTCAATTATAAATAAATGACTAAATTTTAGGCTGTAAGTTACTGAGTAACATATGAAATAAAATACTAATAATTTTATCATAAAGTAATTTAAAAAGGCTTCAGAAAATACAAATTTTATTGGGCACGTATTATTATGATATATATTGCGCCGTGCTGCAATGGTAAAACCAGTTTGGGAATGAGATACATGCTTTTACTTATTTTAAAAAATACGGTCAAAAAAATATGACCGTTCTGTTGTAAGTCAAAAATTTTAATTTATAAAAAATTTACTAAAAAAATTGTTTTCACAAAAATTTATTGACCGTAAAAAATGCAAGCTTTAAAATTTTTAGACCGTTAATTTTCAGTCAATAATTTAATGACCAACTAGAAAATATCTGTAAAATAATTTTTTGACAAAAATTTATTCAACTCAAAAAATTTGTAAATTTACACTTCTCTGGTCGAAAATTTTTGATCCAAAAAAACCCTAATAAAATATTTATACTTTATTTATTTAATATAAAATACAATAATTAAGGCAAAAATATTTCGACTATCAAAAAATGTCAGTTAAATTAAATTATATATCAGTTAAACGGCCAGTCTTATCCATCATATTATTTTAAAAAGGCGGCTATTTAAAACATTAAAAAATTGTTGCTTTGTAAAAAAAATAAATAACAAATTAAAGAGAGCAAAAATATATTTTTTTAATTGTTATTTAAAAGAGTAAGGAGGGAAAAATGTTTTATAGTATATATAAAAATTAGCAATTTTATATAATATAAAGAAAGCTACCCGATTTTCGGGAAAAGTTCAAGTTTATGAAAAGTTTTAAAATGTGAAATTTGATGAATTATTAATTTTAAAACTAATAATTTAACGTGCTTTTAATTCGCGATTATTTTATCAACGTATATGATTTGGGGCGGAACCTTACTCTTTGGCATAAATACCAGCGTAATAATATTTTAAAAATGCACCATTTAGTACATATTTGAAACGTTCAGCACTGACCCTTGTCTTTGTTAAAGTAAGGTCCACAGCTTTTTTTTTCATTTTTTGAAAATATTAATGGACCGATAATATATGTCTGTTATTATTTTTTCTATAAAATAATATTTAATACATATTTTTTTATTGACTTTAAAACTTCATACTACATAACTAACGCATTGTCATTGGTATACACTATACTACATATGTACATTGTATATATGTTATTTTAAACAAATTCTGATATGCAAATGATAATTATACATATATAGTAGTTTAGCTGAATATTGAAGCACGTTAAGTCTACCAAAGTATCACCAATTACACACAACTCTACCCGATGTATAGTTTGCTGCCGTAGAACAATTCACGAACCGGTTTGTGTGTCTATGCCGGTGAAATAATGCGACGGGGATTTTCCGGGAAACATACATAATTTGCATAAAACGCATCACAACATGAATTCCAATGGTCCGGCGAAAGACTAGCAGGCTTTGAATAATTTATATCCATAGTAGCGAAATACTCCTAATTCTGGATTAGTAATATATGTTTTTTTTATTATTTTCAGAAAAGAACGACTGGAATGACGGGAGATATTAATTTTACCGAGAACAAGAGGACAGAGTTCAACCTAGATATAATGGAGCTTAGCAAAGAAGGTTTTAAGAAAATCGGCATTTGGAGTGCGACGGGTGGAATCGTCACAACAAGAACCGCCGGGGAAGTGATTGATATAGTGACTGAAAAGTGGCAGAATAAAGTTTTCATTGTGTCGTCAAGAATCGGAGCTCCTTTCTTGATGCACAAAGAGCCGCAAAATGGCGAAGTGTTGACAGGAAACGCGAGGTATGAGGGTTACTCGATGGATTTGCTTCAAGGAATTTCAGAGGTTTTGAACATCTCGTACGAGTTCAAGCTGGCACCTGATGGACAATATGGTTCTTATGACAAGAATACTAAGAAGTGGAATGGACTTATTAAAGAGCTGTTGGAAGGTGTAAGTCTTTACATTATCCAATATTTATAATATATATTTCCGTGTTACTACTTGAAATCATAAGAATTTCAGATACATACGTAGTCCTCAATTGGGTTTCAATGATACTTTAGAAGTACGTCAGAATAGTTTTTGACTGGTTACATGATAAACTACCTTCATTGTCAAGGTAGGAAATTTTTTTCTAGAAAACAAGAAAAAATCTCAAGTGGCAAACTATCTAGGGGGTGCTTCTGATATTTAAAAATGAAAAATTTCTACCTTATCTTCGCTACAGTAAAAATGATGGATTATAAAGCTGTTTTTTAATGTTTTATCTCTTTTAAAATCAAGTAAACTACATATTCATAAATATTTTTGCATCCTGTAGTCGATACAAAATAATTTGAACACTACAAAAAAATATGAGAATAAAATATTTTATCATATAAAAAAGGGTTCGAAAAAATCTTGAAAATCTTGCCCTTAAATAGTCCTAATCCATAATTACAAAGACAGAATCACGAAAAAATAGACCAAGAATTCAATAATTCTATGCTTTTCTGTGCTTTATCAATATTGAAAGAAATTTTATTCTTCTCTAAGAAATTAAATTTTCTCTAAGATTTTTTTTAACTAAAACTTTTTAATTTGTATACTCATCATATTGAATCAGTTCGAGATATTTATAAAATCTATTTAACAAGATAGTTTCACAAATGTTAAATTAAAAATACCTAAACTAAAAACGTTTTATGAAAAATATATAAAAAAAAATATTTTCTTTAAGTCTCTATCAAATAAATATTTGATTTCTTGAGATTTACAAGGTTTATTTATTTCTTATAAATAATTAAGAGATTTTGTAATTCTCTTCGTTTTATCAAAAATAAAAAATCATAACGGAGCTATTGATTTCTAAACATATTTACAAACTCTTATTTATGTTATGAACTGCCATTTTTAATTAAGAAGTAAAGGTAGAAACTATTTTTATCAAAATCTATCTGAAACTAATCTTATGACTTGCATTATTAATATGGCAAAACAAAAAGCAAATCAGAAGTGTTCAATTTTAATAATACGTTAAGTATTTTTATTTTAGGATTAAATAAATTATAAAATCTATAAAAACACATAATTAGTAATACATTTATTTATCCTAAAGTAATAAATAATATTAGCACACCGTATATAAATAACTATGGTAAAAAATGTATATTAAACTCGCATAGTACTCATTAAAAAATCAAGGAGTTATCGTAGTTATTACAACCTAATTGGCATTATTTTTTTTTTATACATATTTACTGTCAGCTGAAGTAGCTCATTATTTTTTGAAGATGTTTTTATATTTACACTAATTAGTGCAACTAATTATCACGATATTCATTCACAATACTAAAAAATTTGGAAAACCCTAATCTGTGGTGATTGACCAGAATTAAAATTATATAAAAATCAGTAATTTCGATCTCCAAAACACAATGTAAATTAAAAAAACATTAGGGTTTATATGGAATATATTTATATATATTTTTAGTAACAGTGGATGATTTTTAATAATTGTCTATTGTGGTTGTAATATTATAGTTATATTATAATATTACTAATACAAAATTTGAGAAATACTGGCAAACGCGTGGACTCTATGAAGCAATATATACTGCATATTGCATATTAGCACTTCTATCTCTTATCTGGATATTTAAATTGATTATTGAAGCTAGAAACGCAACCGTGTCATTCGCGACAGCCCAGGTAGGAGCTCAGGCCTGACGGGTAATAAAAGTATGTAAATTTGCTTAGAAATGCAACTACCATGCGGCATAATAATATTCATAAAATATTAAAGAGTAACATAGTAAAAATTCGATTACAAAATGAATTTATAAGTTATTATAGAATAATAAATAATTCCCATAGGATATCGAATAATAAAGGCACCCATGCTCTCTAACATCGTCGATTTTCCATTCAAAGTACACATCACATACTATAATAGCCATATAAAAAAATAAATTATATTATAATTATTGATAGAACAGTAAGATAAATACACATAAAGTGTATACAATAAAGTAAGGAAATATAAAGGGAATTTTTGGAAGAGTTAGAGTATGTATGAAAATTACTAATATCTAGATTTTCCAAGTAGATTATTTTTGCGTTTTTTGTCTTAGATGATAAGTCTGAAAGACAGATTGAAATTATAATACATTAAAAAAACACATACTTAGTAATAAAATATGTGTGTTTGTCTAAGTTCGTTAAGTAATGAATAATATTATCATACCCCACATATAAATTAAACTAGCATAATACAGATAGCTAACCTAGATGACATCATTTTTTCCTACCCCTTTTTAGTTACTCTAAATTTCTGTGCTAGATCCAGAATTGTTTACATATCATATGATTTTAAATTAAAATATTTTCTAGCACAACCTGTGAATTTCTAAATGAGTAAAAAATAAGTTACTTAGCATACCACGAGTTTAGAATAGTCCATTAGCGTCTCTCAACAAACAAGTATCCAAACTGGACGACTCAATTCTGCCTTAGCGAAAAAGTTTCCACCCTCAACCCCCATTTAGCTTCGTTAATTAAACAATACTTTTTTTTCAAGACATTTTTTTCTCGTTTCAGAGGGCCGACTTGGCCATTTGCGACCTGACCATAACGTCCGAGCGCAAATCGGCTGTGGACTTTACGATGCCCTTCATGACTTTGGGCATCAGCATTTTGTACAGCAAGCCCGCCAAGCAGCCCCCTGACCTTTTCTCCTTCCTTTCGCCCCTCTCGCTGGACGTGTGGATTTACATGGGCACCGCCTATCTGGGCGTATCGCTACTCCTTTTCATCTTGGCCAGGTAATTACGCGTGAATTTTTGAAAATTGTCGACCTTGGAATACATTTTTAATGCGCGCTCATGAGGGCGGTCGTTTCCAAACTTGACCCTTGAAAAAAATGTGCGATCCGGCTTTATTTACATTTCGGATTTTCGTGTTTAAAAAAGGCAGTTTATGCGAAACGTTTGGATTATTATACATATTATAAAACGTGTAAGCGCAACTCAGAGGATTTTGTCGTTATATTTTTATTATTATATTATTTACGAGGGTAAGTCAAATTATGTTTTTATATTCATTTAAACAAAGGTGGTACACAGATGGTATACAAGTTTTTAAATACTTATAAAGTACATTTCGTTTAAAAATTTGTCACAACCGATAGAAGACGTTTTTGTAATCGTCAACTTAGTAGAAGTATAATTCTTTGACTTGTTAGAGATCTGATTAAAACACCATTTTATTTATGTGTGTGAATATAAATATTAATGTAAACTACTTTAAATATATAATTTTAATGTGAGATAGGCGCTTGCAAGGAACTCAAAATTTATTTTATAAAATCACAATGAACGCGGCACATGGCATTTTCATCGCATGTTAATTGTCCGGCAGTCGCTAAGAGACTGAGAGAGTATGCGACCTGCGTCGCGTCGCATAGCATTCCAAATGGAAACTATTAGTACTGTCACATGTTCGCGCCTGCTGCCGTCACAGAAATTAAATATAAATATTGATAAAATAATTTTATTTCGCTGTCCTACTAGTATAAAATCCTTACATATATAGTGACCCATGATTTGCATTTCACTGCTCTAGGGCAATCTATAAATCGCATAATATTGACACCACGCCTTGTTAACTTTATTAGGTAAAAGCTACACTAACATTACAATGAATTGAATCTCAACGATACTAGCAAAAATTCACTAGTATAAAAATACGAATTCTTTCCAACAAAAAAAAGTACTTCGCTTTTCTTTTACTCAGACAATGTACCCATATTCTAAGACGCTATGATCTAACGTGTCGTACAGAATGTGAATTGGCAATAAAATATTAAAGTAACACAGCCGAGCATTCTCTATGCCAAAATATGTGTATCTATATGGGCGGTATTTTATACCCAACCGGGTTATACAATCAGCATTTGGTTGATTGTTGTTTGTTTTCTTGCTCTTAGCTATTCGTAAATATACATTTTTATGGCGTTCGGTTTAAAAAGCATAATACATTCACGGTCCTTTCATCGCAACAATGCCACCCCTAAGCAAGTGCCGCCCGGGGCGTTCCCCCGCTCACTTTTAGCCACTGGGTCATAATGATCTTAATTTAATTTAAATAAATAAATTAATAAATATTTTACGCTGCAAATTTAAAAAAAAATTGAAGCAGATTTTGCATTCATAAAAAAATAGCTTGCAATAGATAGAACACAATTCACGCTAGGGTTTGTTGAAATTTGAAACGTACCTCTAGATAAATCTAAAGATAAATATATATTTTCCTAATAAATAAAGAATATTGTTTTTATACAAATTTGTGACTTTAAATACTATAATTTTTATGTAAAAAATATATAAATAGTTATATATAAATATATGTGATTTTAAATTTACAATAAGTACTTCAGACTATCATTTTTCAAATCATGAGAACATTCCCTTTAAAATATTTTTTTATCCTAATTCACAAAAATGCTTTTTTATGTTAAATTTATTTTTGATACACTAACTTAACACAAATTGAATTTTTAGGTTTTTATAAGATGACTATTGTGATAAATTTGTAAATACGGAAGTTTTTATGTTATCAAAAAATATTAAAAATAACAATTTTAATTAAAATCACTTTTGTAATTAATTGTACTTTTGTATATTCAACAATTTAAAACACAATGCTGTATTTGTAGAATTCACAAAACATTTCAATAAAGATATGTATGTATTAAATATAATAATTAAAAGTCAGTAAATTAAAAGAAGCTAGATAACAGTAACAAAAAAAATTCAATTAAGATAATAAAAAGTTCAATTATCTAGTGGGAAAGTATTGTTTATTTGTGGTGTCAACAATAAGACAATACAAAAAGCTACTTAAGTTTATTTTATTTAGTTTTTAATAAGTTTAAGTTCATTTGTAATATATTTTTTTGTTATATAAATACAGCGTTTGATAGTCTGAAAAACTTAAAAGTATGAAAAATTATTTTTTATTATTTATATAAACAGGTTATTTGAAAGAAAACAATCTGAAAGCTATTTGGTTTAAAAGTTGTTATTTTGAATAAATCTTAGCCTAAATTTATTAAGATATCCTTTCCTTTATGCGTTCAAAAAACATTTTGACCTTTAAGGGTTAAAAACTTTAGAATATTGATTTACAACGTCTCGCGAATTTTAAATTACAAGTTGATTATAATATTTTATTATAAATAGGTTATTTTATAAAATTTTAATATAAATTAATACATAAATAAAATATGTAAGATTTTTTAGTGGCAAAAAACGCTGTGTATTTTTTTTCTATAGTTAAAAAGCGCTACTAAAAAAACGGATCTTATTCTCAAAAAAATATAATTCGAGACCTACAATAAAATTAAGAGGTATATATGAATAGTTAAAAATACTTATATTTATTATTTGAATACTCAACTTTAATCTAAATACAAATAATTATAAAGAAAGCTTTTCTAAAATAAATTTTTAAATTCTACTTAAAAACTATTATTATCAAGCAAAGAGCTTCACGTTGAATAATTAATTCAAAACTACTTAATTTGGTAAATATTTAATAGTGAAATCTTAGCGGTTTCAATAAACTATTCATTGGAAACCTTGAGCATATAATATTAAAGCTGTATCAATACATTAATATCTGATTTCGTTCATTGAACGTTATTTGATTTTCTAAAATATAATATTAACATTGTGTTTAGTTTGGAAACAATCGCCTATTAATATAACATGCATTATTTAATATTATTTTTTTAATATTTTAAAGGGTTAATGTAAGTAATAATTTAATATAGCATAAAGCAATATGACTATGATACGATTTTTTAAATTATCTCATACTATTTATAATTATATATCACACAATTATTTTGATTATGATATATTAAGATTTTAACCATGTAAATTTTTAAGGGTTTTTATTTATACAATTTTACGTTAAACTTTCCGAGATTTTCTATTTTGCTAACATAACCTCAACAAGATATAATGACTAGGATGTCACCGACGAGCTGGGAAAACCCCAGACCCGGCTACAAAAACGACGAGGATCTGGTGAACATTTGGGAACTGCGAAACACTTTCTGGTTTTCAATGGGTTCTCTGATGGGCGCTGGTTGTGATATTCTCCCCAAGTAAGGGACGCTGCCACGAGAGTACCGATTGTTAATCCTTCAAAAAAAAAACATTAATATATAATTCGTGTCGTAAACCCTATAAAGCCCCCTAATAAGATTAAGTGTTGTATTTACCAAATATTACTCTTGCCTTGTCGTTGTTTGTTTGCTTAATTTTATTTTGGAGTCCTGTATCTAGCGGCTGAGAAATTTATAAATGTTTGAGAAGCAATGTCATAATTCCACCCCTATCACTTTAAACAGATTAAATAATAAGTCTAGGCTTTTGTTATTATGTAATCAGTATATTTTTTCAGGATTGTGTGTTTTAATTTTATTTTATATCATACACATAGAGTCTCACAATAAATTAACTACAATAGATACTTTACTCTAGAACAATGGTATTTATTATTGTATTCCAATGAAAGAAAATATCATTAAAATTATTATTATTAATCTTACAATAATATTTTCTGATAAACGTTAATTTTGCATTCTAGACTTATTATTCCAGTATATTTGTTTAATATTTTTGTAAATATTATCAAAATAATGTTAATGGCTTACTTTTGTACAGATAAAACAACAATAATTCATTAGATTGTATCTCATATTTTTATGAGAGAAATATTAAATGACACAATATTATAAAACATCACGATCATAAAAATTTTTAAGTATACAAGTTACGTAAATGCATTAATTCTTTAAATTTATTGTGAGGCACTATTTTGTATTTATATAGATTATAAGTTCAGAAATTATCGTACTCTCGTCAGCGTCCTTTACAAATTAAAACAAGAATATATCCTGTTAAAAAGTATTGGTTTATTTAATTGAATAAAGCCTAGACATAGTCCTTTTGCTTTTTATACCTAAAAATGTCCGTTCGTTGTGTTATCGTCTTGATTTTTTTTAACTTGGTACCTGGATCCTCTTCATCAGGATGGCCCCAAAGGAGTGGGCCAACCCTCATCCTTGCGACAGCGAACCCGAAGAATTGGAGAACGCTTTAACACTACTAAACTCCATGTGGTTATCTATGGGCAGTTTCCTGCAGCAAGGATCTGACATCCTGCCTAAGTATGACAAATGTTCTATCGATAAAATTTAGTCTTTTAGAACTACTGTGTTATCGTAGCGGAGATTTCTAAATTTGAGAATGCAATCGAGATTATAAACTACTCAAATTTTGAACATCGACGAGTAGTTTATATTAGTTTAGATATACGCAACTAATATTTTGTTAAATAATAAGTATAGTAAAATAGTTTGAACAGAATATTCTAAGATAGAGCACAAATAAATTTATGGATTTTTATATAAATTTAAGAATTAGTTTATTTAATTCTCAATTTCAGCTCAAAGGTCTGTATATATTTTAATCGTTTAACTTATATTAGAAAGCTATTAAAAAATCTGTGTCGCTTAACCTAGTATTACTAACATAGAAGCATGTGGATTAACCAATAACCTTTACATTTTTTGTTTCTCCATTTCTGATCATTTTTTTTATATCCAGGGCAGTCTCCACCAGAATGGTAGCTGGAATGTGGTGGTTCTTCACCTTGATCATGATATCGTCTTACACTGCTAACTTGGCAGCTTTCTTGACCAATGAAAGAATGGATGCAACTATTGAAAGTGCAGAAGACTTAGCCAAGCAGACCAAAATCAAATACGGAACTGTGAACGGTGGTTCAACTTCCAACTTTTTCAAAGTAAGTCTATTAGCATAGTATTTATCAAAATAGTTAACCTCCTGACATAAATTCTGTCCTTACATTATTAAATAATATGACTATAAAATACCGTTTTTTTTAAAACCGGTAGATCTAAATATGAACTTAAAAATAATAGTATATTTAAAGGTTTGATCGTTTCTGAATAACATTAGCGACTATCGATAGTTAATAAAATAGATCTTAAATTAATGTGTAGGTATTCCTTAATTAGTCAACGCTTCTTTAATGCCAGTTGTCTATTTACCGCAATAATCCTATAAACTTAAATTATAACCAGCATCATAGCGAGAAGTATATGTCGCTGACTATTGACCTAAAAGACTTGGGTTTGAATCTCATATAGACCATAGTGTTTTTCAATTTTTTTCGTATGTAAGAGATCAGAATTAGTGTATATTATATAGATATACATATTTAAAAAAAATCCTACTTCCCAAAAATAAAAACCGTGCTTAAAGGAAAACATTTGGCCACCATTCCCGACATT
The DNA here is from genome assembly GCF_051122295.1 of Plectrocnemia conspersa. Classification (NCBI taxonomy): domain Eukaryota; kingdom Metazoa; phylum Arthropoda; class Insecta; order Trichoptera; family Polycentropodidae; genus Plectrocnemia; species Plectrocnemia conspersa. The sequence goes on from NW_028277165.1 coordinate 30,121,086, forward strand.
GAGAGGGCCACGACAAAGCAGCTGAAGTCCCTTCCAGAAATGCTAAATGCATAAATTGCTAACCAAGAATAATTCATTAAATAAGATTAATTCTAATTTGATCTAAGCTTATTACTTTGTTCGTAAAAAAAGTATTCACCATATTTTTTATTAAATCTCGTATAATAATTTAACATTAATAAATTAATTGTTGTTTCGGTCAGATGTTTTGATTTTGCCTACCCCGTTATGATGCATTGGGCTTACGCGTGCCATATTACAACAAAATATTTAAAGAAGTGTATTAAAGATAGTTAATTTAATTTTTACCTACTGCAATTTAATTTATTTATTCCGTTATATCAGATATTGTCTAATTTTTTTTCACTGCGCGATAATAAATATAATTTACTTTAAGCAGCAATTTTTTGTGCAGTATTTAAGTTTTAGTTGAATAATAAAGGTTTATACTCTTCAATTTGTACAATAAATAAACATTAAGATATAAATACATGTTATATAGTTTGTTGCCTTGGTATTTTGTCATGGTCGTTTTTAACAGCTTAACGCCCGTGGACTCGTATACAAGTCCACAGGCGTCGTGCGTTTTCTTTTATTAAAAAAATACTGGGATACTATCAAGTTTGCCTCTATACGTTAATGAAAGTTGGTAGTATACTATTTCTACATAATATCAAATAAAAAATAAATAATATTTTTTTGCAATTTTTTTTAAAAAGAGTCGTTTTATCCCATTGCGTCGCAATTCAAAGAATGAACCATCGCCTTTTTCAGGCACATAAATTTTTTTATGAAATGTATGAATCAGAATTATTTATTTTATCTATAAAACACTCCTTTAACAGAAATTAATTTTAGGATCAAACTGTTTGGCTAAGTAAACATAAAATCAATCCAATCGAAATATTGCGGTTGATAGCACAGCAATTAACAAAGTTTTTCTACATGAAATTTTGTATATTATTTCAAAAGTAAAAAGTAAAAACGTTTCGGTATATGTAGATAAATTAGATAACACATTAATCAAAGAACTTTCAAGAAATGGCATCCATTAATGTACATTTTTACCGGGTGTTTGTTATTTTGATATTTCCGCACCATTTGGAAAACCTCAATGATTCACAGATTAGAAAATTAGGGGAAAAAAGCTACAATTGTGATAAACTATCGCCGTATTAGTTGATTGCCGTCATTCAATCATATAAAAAAAAATATTATTGCGCTTAAAAATTCTCTGAGGAATAAAATCAAGAACGAATAAATATGTTCTTTTCATTCCTAATATTTAGAGTAAATTGAAAATGGTCACGATGGTTATAAACCAGTTTTTTATAATTTAATAATATATATGTCTAAATGTTACTATGAGTTTTTGTTAAAAACGATTTATAAAAAATAGCAATTAAATATATAATATAAATTGCACTCACCAAATTTTTCGGCGTCCGTTTTCAGCGTACCACTGTCACGATCACATTTATTTTTATAATTACACTTATGAACTACACTATATCCTTATTTTTATTTATTTTTATTATTAACACTATTTTTATCAATTTCAATATATATATTTTGAGTAATACGTATAAAAACATTCATCAATATGAAGAAAAATTTCACAACTTCTGCACATGTATTCACTATGCACAAACACTACACTTTATTTTTACATATTACTCCCCACATTTTATTATTATTGACTGATGATTTTTCAACTCATCCGAAAGTCTTTCTGGTGGATCGACACCACAGGCACGACAAAATATGATAGAAACCGGTAAAATATCTTCAGAAGCGATAAATTCCACTGAATTCTGCATCCATCCTTTGGCCTTACTCAAAAGAAAATCTTTAAATTTAATTTTGCTGTTACGATTCAAATTTTGATGACACTGAACAAATAAAACAATGCACATTGAAATAAATGAAAAAAACAACATTTTTTGTTTATTCCATTGTTTTTCAAAATATTAAGTATAATCAATACTTTGTTTTAATCGCTGCGATTACCACCTCATATATTTATTACAGTCAATAATACATTGAGGCTTATATAATATAAAGCTGGTCGTTCTGTTTGTTTTTCTCGTGTCTATCATCTGACTGTTATGAAAAGTATGTATCATTTTTAAATTTTATTTTCTAAATTTCGATAAGCATTTCACTTTTTCTGGCATGTTTCATCTGTAGGTACCTTAATTTTATATTTTTAAGGGTTTCTGGCAGACCCCTATTTTTCCGGATAGTTCCACAAAGTTCTGTTTTCCATTAAAATATATATTTTACGAGTAAAACGCTATTATAAAAATTGTCAGCATAAACACAATGTCACTTGTCCAGATATCGATTTAATACATTCATCACCTTGTTTACGAATCATCTTGCATTTACGGTGTATAATTTGAAATTACAAATATAACCGTTATACGACTCGTAAACAATTCTATTTAATATTGCATATTTGATTATTTACATAGGACTGAATATCCAAAAAATGTGTACCTAATCATGGAATCATTCCCTCATCCAGTGAAAGGTTTTGCTTTGGCTTGTAAGCATGATTGAATTTGCCTAAAAAGTCATAAAGAATTAGTTTCACTTTCGCCAACCCATCTGTACTATTTTAAATTGTTTAATAATTAACAAAATAAAAAAAGTTAAAATTTGTCTAAATCTATCCCTTAACATAATTTTTCGAAATATCGGCGCCTCGATTATGGGGGTTCGTTGCCCAATATTAATTTAAAAACGCTTATGAACTACACCCATTATAATAAATAAACATTTACTGCGTTTTTTATATTTTTGTATTTGTGAAATGTTTGCTGATGATATAAATTTATTTCCGAAATTATTATTTCGAGAAAATCTTTGCAAATAAATAAATTTGCCACTTATTCGATGCTTTCACTATTGTTGGGAAAAGCTTGTATCACTGGAATACCTTCAAAAACTTGATTCTGGATCTGAAGATATGTTTACTTCATATCATTGAGATGCGAAAAAAAATCCAATATATTTCATGTTGCTCTAAAAATAACGTTTTTTTTAGATAAGATGTAAGCTAATAATACATGTCAAAGTACAGTTACAATAAGATTAAACTGAAACGACGATAAGAATCTCAATTAACTCGTGCCCTTTGTTTCAGAACTCGAACTTTTCGACTTACAAACGAATGTGGGCCGCAATGGAGAGCACCAGGCCCTCGGTATTCGTCACCAGTAACTCTGACGGCGTCGAAAGGGTCTCCAAGGGGAAGAGACTGTATGCCTTCCTGATGGAATCTACGTCCATCGAATATGTGATGGAGAGGAATTGCGACTTAACGCAAATTGGCGGTCAGCTAGACTCAAAGGGATACGGCATTGCTATGCCGCCGAGTGAGTATCGAAACCCCAAATTTGGAATCAAGATGGTATTAAAATATAAAGGATACACATATGTATATATTAAATTTATGTTTAATAACAAAACAATAAGATTTTTGCCAAAAATTTAATAAGATATGACATTTTTTTATTTGTATAGTATTATATTATAGACTACATATATTTTGAACCTATATTACGCTTATTTATTTTATAAAATAAAACGTTGAACTATTAGGTATTTTATATTATTGGCAAATTTTTAGTTCAATGTTATTTACATATTTGACTAATATATAAATAAAAAAATATAATTACTTTTTAATCTGCTCCTTTATAATATTATCAAATATTTCTAAATTGTATTTATTAACATAAAAATATATTTGAATACAAATAAATTAATAATGTAATTCTTTTCAGACAGTAAGCATCTCACTTCTACGTAGTGAACATACTAGTGAACGGTTTTGGTGTTTTGTATCAATTTATTTAAAAGCTATTTTCGAATTCAACTAAAAAAATTAAAAATGTATTTAATTGCATATTTTATACAGATATTTAAATTGTGATATAGAAAAATAAGAAAACATATATTTAAAAAAAATATATTATATTAAACAAATTATCAATTTAGTAGTGTCCGAACGACTAAATTACTTAACGCATTTGTCTATTTTTTTTATTTCTATGCATTTTTTTATTATTTATTTTTTACTATTTTGGCTACCAACGTGTTGTTCGAATGAAATACTAATTGGGTTTATTTTAGCTATTTTTTTTTTTTTATTGAAATGAAATTATGCCACATGTAATAACATTTTTGTCTACGCCTCTGTTTATTTCGTTTTGCGCAGCATATTACGATTCTAAAACCTTGTTTTAAGTTTCTCATTGCCTTTCTATTCAACAACTAAAAACATATTTTGTGTAGGAAGTGTTTCTGACACATATTTTATAATGACCAGGAAAGCAATGGGAAGCTTAAAAACAGGAATACAAATAATTCGTAAAATATTTTATTTACATTGCAGATTCTCCTTATCGTACTAAAATCAGTGGTGCAGTACTAAGAATGCAAGAAGAAGGAAAACTTCATGTTTTAAAGACAAAATGGTGGAAAGAAATGCATGGCGGTGGTGTATGCAAAGTATGTATTAATTTCATATTTTTCACTATTTTTTTTTTTTTAATATTCAATTTAATTTTTAATATTGACTACAGAGTTTAAATCACATTGTGATTTTCTTTTACCATACAATCATATAAATAAGTCTTTCTTTGCAAGAAAATAAATATTAAAATATACTCCAAGCTTCATTCTTCACGTCACATCTAACGCATATTAAAAATAAATTCATACCATAAGAATGAAACATACATTACAACTATTTCTCAGAATGTGCATCGTTTTCTTCATTTTGTATACGAGTGACATTATATTATTTTCAAGTGACAAACAACACCAATTCTGAACCGTCCCTCGGGAACTCAAGTCGCGTTTATGATAAAACTTGAACACCCGCAAATCTCGCAGTTTCAAAAGTGCAACATACACACACACATACAAATTTCTCGCTTTGTTCACTAATTAATAAAATTCTCACAAAGTCGCATTGCCACACAATCGCTACACCACACCGCACACACGGTATATCTGAGCATTAATTGGAAACAAAACTTTGTATCGCACAGTCAAGTCTGATTTAGTGCGCAGTTTCCAATTTGCAACTCAAACTTTGCCGCAGATTCGATCGCTATTACTATTAATTATTATTTGCGGCGTAAAATTAATTTCTACAAGGACGTGACTTCACTAGACGCTACCTAGCGTTTTATACCTGAATTTCAAGGTCTTATGATGGACATTTAAACCATATTACGACAAGTAAAGCCGCAAAAAAATATATTAAAATATTATCATATATGAAGTAGCATGTAATATACGCATGCAACAGACGTACTTATGTTTTAGAACAGCGAAATAGGTATACGCCTTTAGAAAACGACATTCGCTTGATGGGCATTGTCCAAGGTTGTATTGCATAGCAAAGGTAATCTTAAAGATCTGGTGATTTATTTTTGTATTTAAAATTGAATATGCATCTATAGTATAAAAAACGTATTACATAATATTTTCATAGCTTTTTTTTCAATTTGTAATTTAGAAGAAATAGTATTAATGGTGTTATTCTACACCAGACAAACATATATTAAAATGTGACTAATTAATTGTTTATAAATAAAAAAAATATATAGTTAGCGCGCTTTTTCTGTTAAATATCGGTCCAAGGGCCGCAATGGCGTTAAGTTCTAAAATATGTATATTTAATTTAAGCTTGAAGTCTAAGTGTAGGTCCAAGTATTTATCTTGTTTTTCATTTAACGTTATTACCCTTTTCACTTAGGAGAGGTATTGGCAAAATTTGTCTACGTTTTTCAAATTGATTTAAATTTTCCACCTCTAAAAATATTTATTTAAAATTTCGAAAGATTTTTGTAATTTATACAGAATAAAAATACTCATAAAATATTATTTATATTATCTTAATGATTTTCTTAGCTTTCTTAATAGTGGGCTTATTTCCTTTTGAGTATTGCAATAACATTTCTTAAAAAATATTTTAGGTATACCCTACCGCCCGTGCGGTCTCATTTCCTGTGAAAACATTGGTTGAACACACCGTAAATTTTGTTGTATAAAGCGGTAAGGGCGTATAGTTTGTCGCACTCATAGACTCGTTTTCATGTTATTAATTAAGTAAAATTGCTATTATTGAATATTCATCAGCGCATATTAGAATCCAGCGCTTAAAAAATTGCTTGAATGCAATTATTGCTAAATGTAAATTTTAACTTAATTGCTAGGGTCTTGTCTTTTACAAAACAATTATTTCACGTATGTTTATGCTTAATAAGCTCTCTTTACCAATGTATTTAGAATGCATAGTTGCAATGTAACGTTTTAATTTACATGATTTCATACTATATCTATAACAAAACTTTTGTACGAATCAAACTTATCAGTCATTTATCACACTTCTTGTGAATCATTAAGATAAATAAGAGGAATTTTATTTTTTATTTTCTTGTTCTATTCCCATTATCTTGTATCAGCATCAGTATCTTTATTATTAATGGATTTTCTCCTGCCTTTAATCCAAAAATTTACCATTCCTTGCAAATGTTAGTAATAAATTTATGATTAAGGTTAAACTTTCTGCGCCTCTTTACCTAACTTTAAACATCTCGTACGGCGTGCGGTTTATACTGACACAAAATTATTTTAAATATGAATAATTAAAATATACTATTTTTTAGGATGATGTATCAGCTGCTGACGATTCAGCAGCTGAACTTGGCTTGGATAACGTCGGTGGTGTGTTCGTGGTTTTGGGATGCGGTTGCGGTATAGCCTTCGTCATAGCCATCTTGGAATTTCTTTGGAACGTGAGACAAGTCGCCGTTGAAGAGAAGGTACCACTCTTAATCTCGGTTAATCTCCTGCTCTACTCCCAAACTTTTAATCAAATTAACCATTCTTTCCCAATCAACCTAATGGAACGTCCCCCTCACCCAATTTTGACAGGTCGTCAAGTTTGACCTCCGATTTTCTAAGAGCAGCTAAAGAAATCATCACCTGATTGGACGACCCTTTGTGCCCGACGAAATCCCGTTAATTAATACTTCCGCGTGTAAAAACTAATTTTTAAGCAAAGGCCCTCGGCTGCGAACGATCCTAGCTTCTATCAAAAAGATCATTAAGGACCTTTATTGCTCGACCCCCTGAACAACTTTCTCAATAACGTTTTTTTCGCTCGGCGTCCATTCCCGATGAAACTTTCTTAATTCACTAAGTTTTCTTCCTTCTCCGTAATTTTTCGAAGCGGGTGTCTTATTTTTTTTACCATGGAAAACTTTCGCCAGCCATGCGATATTATTTTGTATTAATTTTTTATACAAACACGCCTAAAACCGTTTGTAAGGCACTAACGACCTTTTGATTAAATATGTATCAAACTATTTTTTACTCTAGTTTCTCGTTTTAATTAAAAACTAATAAATATCACATTTAAAATTTGTTTCAAAATCATATAGCTTAAAAATCGGAGAGTCAAATATTTAATCTGGTTAATTTATGATATTGGTAAAATTTTAACAAAATTCGAACGAGAACTCAGAAAAATGTTACGAAATTAAAAACATGTAACATTAGCCAAATTGTTTAAATTTTTTGTCACTCTGCGTTTTCATGTCATAAAAAAATGTGAATTAGCGAATTTTATAAAATATTTATGCAAATGTTATATCGGTTGTATAACTATACAAAATAGTATCAAATGAAAGCATACAATTATTAGTACTATAGTAATGGAAACAGATTTTTTAAATATCATATGTACATATATACCAGGCGCGTGTGATGGGATGCTTTCCCTTTCGCTCGCTCGCATGTTAAATAACGAGAGTGAGTGAGAGATAAGAGCGTGCGGGCCGTACGCTCTTATCTTATACTGACTCGTCACTTAACACGAAAATATAATTAATATATTTTTTTAATAAATTCTGTTTTTAGCCAACTTTGAAACATACAAAACTTTTTCTTTCTTGATTACTGATTGTTTATTTGCCTCTTCAGAATCATTCCGCAAAGATTCTCTATCATCATTAAAAATACTTTTACCAGTATATTTTAATATATATGACTTTGTTTTTGGGTAATTTATAAAATTTCTTTATATTGAAAACGTTGTGTTTATTTTAAAGGTAGAACATCTCTTTGCATTTGCCAGCGATTCACTTTTCTAATTTTATTTTTAATTAACATAGCATCTAAAACTTTATAATCTATCGCATTTTTAACTTAAGTTTAGACTATTTTAAAGAGAATAATATAAATATTGAAAAACTTCAGTTAATTTATACTGCTTTTTGTACTTTCAGTTTATATTTAAAAAATATACTATTAATTTTAAAATATTATTCTAAACGAGACACGCTTAGAACATATTTATATAAATAATAATATAATCTCTACATGCATATGTACGTATGTAAATGAACAAATATGTGTAGTTGAAACAGAAACAAATTAAATTATCCAACAACTCAAACAACGTCTTCATCTCTGAGATCAAACACCTCCTGTCCCCAAGAAGGTCAAAGGGCAAACGCACACATTTATGACGAATCTTTGCGGTGATTTACCATACATATGGAGAAATACTTTATACATATATGCACATACATACATACTATATAAATTATTTAAGCGCATATCAAAGATTAAACATGCTCTTAGTTACAAATGGCGCTTGTTTGAAGATCGTCTCGCTTTCATTAATTCTAACTACTGGAGCTTTCACCGAGAGCTTTTTTTATTACATCATAAATATAAACCGCGTTTGTTAACTTATTCTATTTTTCTTACAGATAACGTTCAGGGATGCTCTCGTGGCGGAATTGAAATTCGCCATGAACATTTGGGAAACCACGAAACCTGTGCATAACACTTTATCAGAGTCTCAGTCTTCTTCACATTCTTCGAGATCAAACAGTAAAGAGAGAGAGTCTGTGGAGAATAAAATGGGTAGTGTGTTTACGCGGTTAGATAAATTATTTTAAGATTGATATAATTGTGACTAAGCCTTAGAATATCTTCTTAAATATACAAAAAAAAATCTAATGAATTGCAATAATTATTAATAAAATAGTTATGAATTTAATAGATAAATATATCTGAACTTTTAAATGCCTTTATAAAATAAATTTCTTAAGTCAATCATAGCATCTACACTTAATATTTTATACAATTTTACATTTAAGTTAAATGTCTTTTAAATATAAAAAAATATTATATTTGTTATTAAATCAAGAAATAAAATAACACTAATAATATTTTTTAATAAATGTGTTAATAATTTTCTTTTCAAATAATATTAATATGTATTTCATTATATTTTTACTTTGTAAAAAACACGTTTTTTAATAACTAATGTACAAAATATTATATTAAAGCAATTTAATATATTTTTAACTGTTGAATATATATATTATTTTTAATAGTTTCTTTTCCATGTTCCATATATTTGTATAACAATATCGATTATTTATTTATTATAATGACAAAAACGGAATTACCTTTCACAAAATTGTATATTATTATTATAGTTAATAAAAAAATAGATTATGTTATTGTCGTGTATTGTATAAATTAAACATTAATTTTATTTGTTAATAATAATAGATAATTTAAAATGTTTTATTAATCAGATATTTAATTAAAACATATGTATATGTATTGAATAGTTTATTAACGGCTACAAGTGTTTTTAACGCGTTTTAAGTGTATAGAAATTCTCAGTACACGAATTAATAACTAAAAGAATTTTCCCAAAAGGTAAGATTATTCATTTTAAATGTAAATATATTACAGCTGGAATAAGTGTGTAAAAGCCAGTAAAATTTTATAACAAACATGGAGGTCGCTTTCAGGAAGTGGGAGTCAAAATGGTAGGTATTGAAAGTCAAAAAGTCTATGCTGGCGGGTCGAGTAGTATTATTGTCAGCTGTGATTACTCTTGGTTCGTCTCTGCTCAGATTGCATTTTAATAAAAAAATAAAAATCAAAAATTGTTTGATCAATAGATCTCTCTTCCATTGTGTGAAATATTGTAAGTGGCAGACTTTCGGAACATTTAATTACTCTTTACGTTTGTTTGAAATGGACATTAAAATCACATCTACATTTCAACAAATTGTGCAGATGAATAAAAATTTATTTTGAAGCGTTTATTGAATCAATGAATTTTTCTTAAAATAAATTGCTGATATCTAAAATCATATTTTTGAAAAAAATTGAGCCAGTGCCAAAAAAATATTTTTTTGATTAAATATTCGTTAACTTGATCTACTATAAAAACTTTCAATTAAATCTTTTGTATCCGATACACATTATACAAATGTTTGTAATATATCTCAGTTATCGTTCTTATTATCAATAACATCCCACATTATAATATTATGAGCAGAACTCCGATACATTTCAACTAATAAAGCAATAATTCATATTAAGCTATCTATTCAACAATTCGATTTTCATTTCGCCCATCCAAAAATAACAACTTTATGCGCCATAATTCATGGCTAAAGGTCATGAACGGGAAATTTATCGTTATTTACCCTGGCCTAACACGAAAAGTTTTCACAATCCATATTGTGGATACTTTATGGCGGGTTTTCCTGGGCCCTCGCGAAAAAAATTATAACTTTATCTTGGCTCAAGAGAAGCGAGCACATCCACTGAGCGTTCCATAAAAATGTAATACTTAAGCCATTTTATTTAAACTATAATATAACTGAAAAAGTTGTACGAGCAACGATGAATGTTTTAATTAAATTAAAATTAAGGAATGAACCCCAATTAAAAAAAAAATATTTAAATATATCTTTGATATTATTTAACAGTGTTTCATATATATTTACTAATATATATATTTTGATATGTATATCTATCACTCTATTTATGTTCATCTCTTAAGTCAATTCCTGTCACATTGAGCGATTGTCTCTGTGACTTGTTTATTGTAAAGCGACTTGGGAATTGAAGCTGCTAGAAACATAAAGGCAAATCGTTTAAAATGGAATGGAATACACACCATTGCCTTTAAATGTGCAACCATCGCAGATGTTTTCAATGATATCACAACCGAATTGCACAATGTGCTCAGAAACACAATTGATCTTGAGGGTTATTCTTTGCATCAAAATATTTCATTCTTCGACTATTAGATAGATGGGATTAAGTCCGCGGTTCCCAATTTATGTTTATTAAAACGCAAAAGTGACTTCAAACAAAGTCGAGTAATACATAAAACAAAAAGAACTGTTTGTTCATGAGCTAAATGTTTATAAATAACGAATGGGTGAAAATGTTTTTTTTTAATAAGTTGCGTACTATATTATCAATAAAAATTTCTCTTTAAATAAAATACTTTTAACCATATTTTATGACATGGTAAAAAAGTTTCAACAGAAAATTATTTTTAAACTTAAATAATGTCTTTTTTTGCTATTTATTTTTACAACATAATATTTTTATAGATTAAGCTATGTTACTTTTAAAAAAAATCAATCATATTTTTGAGTCTTTGTAGCATGTCGAGGTGTATTATTGTTGGCTGTGATTTTATTAGAGCGACTGAGTGTCATGATTAGTGGGTGGTTTTCGTCGAAGTCGGGAATAAAAATACTTAAATGAATTATGAATCAGTAAATTTTAAAATTGCTTTAATTTATTTTATACTTTTTATATATTATTGTAGTTTAATATTTTATTTTCAAACATATCTACTGTAAATTTTTTTTAATTTATTTTATATGTTTTTTATATATTATATTATTCGGATATTATGGATTTTTTAATATCAATTTAGAGGCTCTCAATTATTTATATACAATTAATAGAAATTATTAGTTGTTGTATTAATTTATTTTGTACCCTTGAATTTATTAGTATGATTTTTTATTTTATTGAATTAACTTTAAAAATAATATATACATAAAAATAATGCTTTTATTTATTAAGTTAAATATGTAAAAATATATTTGGGGTATTTAAAAACAGTGAAAGACCGACCGCCGTACATGTACGGCGATACCGCTTAAAGAGTTAAAGTGCTATATTTTTTTTTAATAAAATGGGAACCACTGGATAAGATTATTAAACAAATCTTTTTGAAAAAAATATTTGTTATATACATATATGAGTTTTAAAACCGTCATTGGATGTATAATATTTTCTATTTAAATAATTAACTACACATTTTTTATATATAAATTCACAGCAAATGTTTTAGTAAGTTTAAAGAAAGATAATTTAAAGATTTCGATTCAGTATATGAATATAATATATATAAACTAAGTATAGATGTACTTCTATGTACTTATATTATTGCGTCCTAAAATTAATTCAAAGCAAAATTTTCTGAGATTTTCTGTTAAAAATATGATCTATTGTTTTTCAATCATAAAAATGTACAATATATAAATATCTTGTATTTATGTAGCACTCTGTTCTATTCCTCGATTTAATAAACAAGTTTGTGCTTTCTTTGGTACATGTGACGGCGATTGGCAATCAAACAGTTGCAATTTTGCCAGTCGCCGAGGAAGGCTGGGCAAAAGTGGAAGTAATTTATTGTTTCCGAACAAAGCCAATATGTCTGAGCTAAATGGTTGAGTTAGGATGATTTCCTAAGTCTTCGCGGGACACGTTTCCAGCTCGAGGCTCACGTGGCAACACTAAGCAACAATACAAACACGCGGTACGTGAGCAAACTGTCGGAGCAGGCCAGAATGTGTAAAATGTAATGAAGGCAGAAGGCAGAATAAGGGATGCAAAAGCGGCGAGAGGATATTATATACACTGTGATTACTGCGTGACTTGGGAATGTTTTATGAGCGGGTTAATATTGCTCAAAAAAATGCTGGAATAACAAAAAAAATGGTATCATATTATTCAAAAAGATATGGGAAAAACAGAGAGTTATTACATCAGTACTTCTGGAAAAAATGCTTTAGAAGTAAAAACCGCCAACATACTAATATACTGCGATATATAAATTGCTTGATATTTGATTGATAACTCCATACAGACTGATGTATATAGTCTATACATTGGATAGCATATTATAGCGCCAGCTATGACCTAGTTACGATGTCGGTCTATATATTTACGAAATCTCTAATTACTTGATTCAAGGCGATATCAAATAATAAATATGCTCATTTATTATCTTTACTAGTCCTTGATTTTAATTCTTACGAAATATTAGACCCAATGCGTTTTTTGCTAATCACATTTGACGTCGAAAGTTCAATATTTTTTATAAAAATGTTTGATAAATGCATTGCCACATAAAATTTAAGTCCGCATATTATATTATGGGAGCTTTATTAATAGAGTTTTAAATTTTTAAAACTACAGTGGTACGATTTACTAAAACACTAAACACCCAAAATTGCACAATAGCCACATTGATTTTTAAAAGCAATTAAAAATCACTAATTATCACAAAACTTCTTGGGTCAATAAAATACTTCTGACCTCGCAGAAAATAATCTTTATTTAAACTTTATTTTTTAATTATTGAAAAATTGTTTCGAGCTTCAAAAAAGGTATTTATTAATATAATTACTTAATACGTTATTAATGCCTAACTACAAAAAATATCCAAAATCTCATATACGTACATATACTATACATAAACTTAAATATGCCTCCATATATGTATATAAATATATAGACACACATATTATTATTACAAAATAATAGTACTGTGGCGACAGGTAACAATAAGGTTACAATTCCCGTACGATATATAAATAGACGGGACAGAAACTCCAGAGGAGAGTCGCCGGATTACATCGAATAGACACGACTACTGGCTCCGCTCACGCCCTCACCGCTTCCGCCGACTACTTGCCGCAGCCCCGACTATGTGCCACCATCGTCAGCCATCGTCGTCGCTGACAGTCACCACCGCCGACCACGCGGCCCAGGAAGCACCCGGCGCCGTCACGCACCCGTAGGGCTACGCCACTGCGACACCGAACACCATCACGACGACCCCCAAACTGGTGACAACCCGACGTGAGCACGAGCTCCAGCACCAGACGACACGACCCCCACACTGGTGACAACCCGACGTAAACACGCAACCTTCTGATCATGACGATCCCCGTCAACAACGACTCGACCCGCAAACTGTTGAACTACCGACGTGAATTTTGGTAACAATTTTGCGTTCTCACTGAAGACAAAATCAGGATGTCTCAGACGGAAGACGTAAGCGTAAAAATTCTGGACGGGGCTGGTACGAGCACGGACGCCATCACGCTATCCTCCTGCCACAGACATAAACATCGCCTTCTTCACCGACCACGCCATCCTCCTGCCGCAGCCACGACCATCGCCTTCTTCACCGACCACGCTATCCACCTGCCGCAGCCATGATCATCGCCTTCTTCACCGACCACGCTATCCTCCTGCCGCAGCCACGACCATCGCCTTCTTCACCGACCACGCTATCCACCTGCCGCAGCCATGATCATCGCCTTCTTCGCCGACCACTCTGCATCCCAACTCAGCTGCGCAGAGCTTCCTGTAGACGCGGCCCTGGAATTAGAAATCAGTTCCTCGGCCAACCGGACATCCGGGTGCTACACAGCTCCGCAGTCACATGGAGACTCTTCTCCATCGTTACAACAACACATCTTCGCCGACCACGCTATCCATCTGCTGCAGCCACGACCATCGCCTTCTTCGCCGACCGCGCTATCCTCCTGCCGCTGCCACGACCATCGCCTTCTTCGCCACAACAACACATACGAAAACATATCGTAATTTCATCCAAATTACTCCAGGGGGCGTACTGTGGCGACAGGTAACAATAAGGTTACAATTCCCGTACGATATATAAATAGACGGGACAGAAACTTCAGAGGAGAGTCGCCCGATTACATCGAATAGACACGACTACTGGCTCCGCTCACGCCCTCGCCGCTTCCGCCGACTACTTGCCGCAGCCCCGACTATGTGCCGCCATCGTCGCCGCTGACAGTCGCCGCCGCCGACCACGCGGCCCAGGAAGCACCCGGCGCCGTCACGCATCCGTAGGGCTACGCCACTGCGACACCGAGCACCATCACGACGACCCCCAAACTGGTGACAACCCGACGTGAGCACGAGCTCCAGCACCAGACGACACGACCCCTACAGTACCAATAAATATTTTCTGCTGCAATAGCAATTGTACACACCTCGAATAGTGTGCACCATTTCATGGATGGTTTATAAGTAGTGCTAAACATTAGCCTAATTAGCTCTTAATGTGACGAATCTCCCATTTGTCCAAACTTCCCAAAAATGACAAATGAGTTTTAAAAATGAAATAATAATATTATAGACAATTATATTGTCATTTATAATGAACTTAGACCTTACACAAAATGTAATAAGAGGCTTGAAACAAAAAACAAAAGTATAGCTCAACAATAAATATACTATTTAAATCGTGTAAGACGCCTAATATTGCACAATAACCAAAAACTTTCAAGCAATATTTAAGATACGTCTGAAACGTAACTTAAATCTTGCAATTCTATTAGTCACTTTTTTTTGGAGCAGCAATATATTAATATAAGATTTTTTTTATATTTTTTATAAGAATTTGAAATAATGAAATAATTATCAAAGTTGGGTTAAGTTAGGTTTTATATTAAAATCTATAAATTTCAAGACATAAATAATAAAATTAAGTGTTAGGCTATACATGGAAATCTTAATTGGGCTACGAATATTCTACCCTAACCTAACCCAACTCAATTTATTTTATTAATGAATATGTTGACAAATAAAATTTAGGTATACGTGTTTATCAGGCGCGTACGGTGAGATACATTCCCTTTTGCTCGCTCACGTGGTAAGTGATGAGAGTTAGTGATAAGAAGTGGGCGTGCGGAATGCATGTAACGTACGCCCACTTCTCACTTACTCTTGAAAATTAACACGCGAGCGGCCGAGAGGGAATGTATCTCACCGTACGCGCCTGATTAATAAATTTCATAAATGTATGTATGGTGCAACTGGTTCAAGATATACATGCTCCAAATTATGCAAGGGATCGCAAAAAATATTAAAATAAAAAAAAAAACGAAAAATGAGAATTATTTAATTTTTTTTTCTAAATTGTTTATTAAATTTTAATCGTAATAAAACAAATTTTCCAGAATTTTTGAAGTCAAATTCAATAAAGCACCATCTTATGATCCAAAAAATTACATTCATATGAACAAATTTTTTTTTTTAAATTACAGCAATTTATTTTTTCTTATAAAATGGAAAACATCGAAAAATTAAAAACACTTATTGCAAGAAATTTAAGCCATATAACAAAATCAATCTCAAATATTAGAAATACATAAAAAAAAATCTCTAAGCCCCAAAGCAGGTTTGATTGACACGAGAGTTTTTCACTAATTTAATAAATCTGAAATCTTAATTAGATAAATAAAATGTAAGCCAAACTTTTTTAATATTATAAAAGAAAATGGAACGTTGACAAACCCTCTAAGCGTATTTATTTAATTCATTATTCCAAAACTTTATAGCCAACTTTCGTTCGTTAGTAAGAGTAGTATTAAAACTCAAACACGTACATGCATAAACAAAATAAGTAACAGCTCTCGAGCATTAAGAAGTTCATGTTTAAATAATGTCGTCAAATACTTACACAGTAGTTCAGTTTTAATTATTTACAAAGGTTACAAAGGAAATTCTTAATGCAATATTCGCCGGCGGATTTATCTACAAAGACACGTTATAGAGTACTCTTTATATTTTATACTTTTATAATTATTTTCAAAAGACTCAGGCAAACATGGCACCGTGCCAAAATTTAACTAAATGCGCCTGAATCGGCGCATTTAAACGCTGCAATTAGCACTATCTATGGCAACTATGTAAGAAACACATAATTGAAACACATTCTTGACTATCTTCGCACGCCATCAAATTGTTAATTCGGCGTCTTTAAAGTCGAAGCTCTTATCCAGCTAAATTGGCCATATTATGAGTTTCTTTTTTTCTTTCGACTTGACACCTTTAAGTGTTATATACTCGTATGTTATAATTGTTTTGAGCTAACTGCGAAACTTATGAGATAATTGCCATATCACATACCTATATTTTAAATTCAGATCTGAAGGAACAGATTGGGTTCGCTATTTTTTATGTATGTTCCAGAATCTAGTTTATGTATAGTTAATAAAATATATTAAGATTATTCACTCTCTTTTAAATCTTGGGGCCTAGTGTCGCTAATCCCTAAAGTGCAGTACCGTTTATCTTCGCAACCAGATCGCTCGTAAAGATCAGACGACAGCCCAAGAACAATGGACCATGGAGCATTCAATTCGCTCGAGGAACCTTCATTATGCACACCCCACAAAATTTATACAGATCTTGAAAATAATCAGTGCTTATACTCTTTAAAAGTAAAAACTACTCACGGTCAAACATTTTATAAATAAACATGGTATTATATAATAATATTTTTTAGTAATGGCTTAGCCCAGAGTTTGAAACAATAGATTATAAATATGTATAAGTGAAACGGTTTTAAGATAAATATTAAAAAAAAGAAGGCAAAAAGTTCAAATAAACTATGTTTCTTCCAAAGAAAAAATGATATTTCACGATGTACCAAATTAGGATCAATATTGTTTATAATATATATTATCAATTTAATTAATAATATAAAAAAATGTAAAATACATATTTTTACATAAGACACTTATGATAATGTTAAATAATAAATTAGGAATATTTAAACGATAAATTAAATATTGAAGATTAATGTTTTAGTAATTATATATTAATTATAAAATAATATATTTGATAAAAAATAATGATTTACACAGATTTAATAACAGATATAGAGATAATTTAAGAATAAATAATAAAATAAATACTGTCATGAGAATAATGTACGTGGGTGTAAATTTGTATAATAATATTCCTAGGACAATCCGCAAAAATAAAAATTTAACGGATTTCATCGATGGAATAAAAAAACACCTTTGTGTATTATTAAAAAAATATATTTTTATGTTCTGTTTTTTGTATAAACAATTAGCTATATTATCTAAAAAATAAAAATAAAAAAATATGAAAGACGCTACAGAGATTCGGAGTCATAGCACGAAACACATCAGCGGATCGTTCGATAGATCACAGCCGACAATATTTCAACTCAGCACTCCAAGACCAGCTATTTCCACTCTAGTACCTAAGAGTGGCAGCTTCGTTTTTATTTAGATGTGATAATCCATAAATGATTATAAAATAAACTGCTACAAATTTTTTAGCGGCTATTTTGGGTGCAAAGACACACCCCATGAGTCACAAAGTCCGAAATATATTTACACTAAAATTAGTGTTTATTGTGACCCCAATATTTTTAAAATGAGTATTAGTGTAAAGTTTACTCTTTGAAAAATAATTTTCAAAAGCCCTGAACTGTGGAGCCTCTGCTGTACTGACCTTATGTTATGAGCAAAGCACTAGTGGTGGTCCGTAAAATGTTATCAACTGTATGTGAATACAATTTTTCATAGAAATTTCGATTGATGAGTCACCTCTTATCTCACCGTACCTGCAATTTTGACTATGTAAAAACCACATACATATGTATTTGTTTATTTTTTCAATATGTGCTTTTTTATAATCAAGTTATAATGCAAGTTTATAACACACGGGTATTTTGATTTTATTGGCTCTGTGTGAAGCCAGAATATTTTTATTTTATTATATATCGCTTAAAAAATGTATGTATTTTTGTAAGATAATCTTAGAGTTAATAAGAGTATTTGCTGTTTTGAGATTTAATTTTAGTTATATTTTATTTATTTGTATAGAACTGAAAAACTCGAAAATAAGGAGGTAATTAGGGCATTCGAACCGGGTAGAACCGGAACCGGGTACCCGGTTACCCGCCATGTTTTTCATGAAACCGAAAACCAGGTAATTTTTGACGGGTATCCGGTTAATTTCATTTAAATAATTTTTTCCATTATTTCAAATTAAATGGAAGAGCCGAATCGGCGTTCTTAAGCGACTAACGTCTTTGAACGACAAGAAAAGGGACTACACTTAGCGACCTATAGATTTCGAGATAAGCGAATGCATAGATAATGATTATTTTGAAAGGATGCAGTTATAAATAAAAATAAATTTTAATGCGTTGTAGGGTGAAAATATAACACATTAGATTCGTTAGTGTTTTTAAAATATAACTTTTTACAAATAGAACATCACTAACACTTTGTTTTTCTACCGACATATAATACATATAATAAATACAATCATCTAATTTCTTTTATAATTTTAATAAAATTTATTTCCTTAGTATTTTTCATGTGCAATTTGTATTATTATTGCCAAATATGTGTTCAAATAAATATTTCGGTTTTGTACTATTACACATGTATGTAGTATGTAAGTATATGTATATATGTACCTACCGATGAAATGTAAAATAACTCGATTGAGTAAAGTATTAATAATTACATAATATATTGATTTTATTTCAATACCCCATTTTAAAAAAAATGATAATAATTATTAAAGTTAAATGAAATATATGACGTCATATTTAATCAAAGATTCAAATATAATAAAAATTGGACTTTTAACGGCTTACAAAAATACCCGGATCCGAACCGGGTACCCGGTTATTTTCTGGGAAATACCCGTAGAACCGGGTAATTGGATGCCCTAGAGGTAATCTTAAACATACGCATAAAATATTTTTGCTTACTCCACAACACAAATTTGTTTATATCGATTATTTGCAAAACCTTAAGCTTAAAGTCTAGAAGATAAAGAAGTGACTAAATAAGTTATTTATCTTTGGTTCTGTCTGTTTTAAATACGAATTAAGAAGTGAAAAAAAATGCTTTTATTTTAGAGGAGAAAATTTTTTAAATACGAATTAAGAAAATTTATATGAACTATTCAAAGAAAATACTAAGTAATTCAAATACTATTTTTGCAATTTTTACGCCAATATTATTATATATGAGAGATTTTAGTTAGGCTAGTTTAGGTTGAGTTAACATACAAATAAAAAAATTAAGTTAGTACTTGTTATAAACATTTTATTTATAACCTAAATACACCAAAAAGATTATTGGTTATAGTGTAACAAAAATATTTCACTTTATGCCATATAAGTATTATTTATAATTCCATGTCATTTGAACAACCCTCGAAAGCCATCACATAAATAGCAAAAATCGTCCAAAAATAGAAATTCTGATAAACTTTTAAAAACATAAACATATGATTTTTCCAAAACCCTCGTGAAAGCAACGTAGCTTACGTTTAAGCCATATACATTTTGGTTTATGTGTCTATATAACGTTATTTACACACAAATATAAAATTGTTTTGCTATAAACATATAGTTCAAATGTAAGTAGTAGTATTTAATAATACAAAAGTAAGATCAGAATTTAAATTTTATTATATAATAATTTTACTTAATTCGGTTTTTTAACATAATAAATTTTATCTTTTTCATGATTGTGTGTAACGCGTAGATATTTAAACCAATGCCTCATAAAATAAACATTAAATTCCACGCATATTTATTTTTATATTATCATTTATAATATATTAAAATTATTTAGAATATGTTTCGCTTATCTTTCTAGTAATTGGTAAAACGATTCGAGGCTACTCACTTACACGTTACAATGTTTTATAATGAGCGCCATTAAGGTAATTTACTTTTTAATATGAGATAAATATAAATTAAACTCGAGTTTATTGCGTGCTTTAATAACGTTTACGATCTCGAAAATCGTCACGTCTCCATTGTAAATCCTGCGATATTCGTGAGTTATTTTTCGCGATATTCGCACAGTGATAAGGCACACACGCACCACGGTACACACTGTACTGTTTGCGAAAGTTTTACTCGAGTTACAAATTGAAGAGGGAGTTAAGTATGAAAGACGACCCTTTTACTTAGGGCCGATAAAAATGTTTGAGCACGAACCGGGAAGTAGTATTGTATTTGCCGAAAGAGAGCAAAGACGGAATTATGTAGCAAAATAACTTTAAATCTGGGTGTGTTTGGTGCAATTTGCGGTCAGCGGTCGTAATCATTGGCCTCAGAGCGGCAATTGTGTCGTATCGAATTTATGCTTCGACGCTTTGACGTCACTTTACAGCCCTGATGAATATTCATCTGCGTTGTAAACGGGCTCGTGGTTTACAAAATTAAAACTGGTAGCCCCGGGGGCTTGTTAGAATTAGGTGATAAACAATGGATATGGGAATCCCTTTTATCCCTTTTCTGGTATTGCAACCTAAACAAATTTATACTGTGAATAAAATAGGCACTAAAAGCCATTAACTTTAAATAGACATAAGAGGAAACTTGAATTAAATTTACTGCTCGACATGAAGATAATTTAATTCATAATAATATTTATAATACATAAATCGATAAAATGGAATTTTAATTTATTAAAATATTACTTTTTATTTTAAAAATATTTTATTTAAAAAAAACTCATTGTTTCAACCCAAACAATTTATAAGACCAGTTCTTGGAACGAATCTTTGACAAAGCCTCAATAATATAATCATTTTCAAGGAGAGCTAAATTAATTCTCAGAGCTGGTCATAAAACTTATATTTTCAAAATATTTTTACGGACCGATGACCGAAAATCTGTCTCTATCTGTACTACCTGCTCTGAATGCATTTGTGAATTTAGTGCATTTAAAACTACTATTTGCTTTTATACTTGCAGCGTTTATAAACCATTTAAAAAAAAGTGAAAATATATATAAAATACACTATATATTTTTTTAGCGCACTGATATTTTATTTACAACAATTTAATTAAATTATTGATTTTATAAGATATTAGTATTATTCCGACAAAAGTCACTTTCCAATACATGATATTCATTATTGTATTTACTTTTTTTAAATACAACATCTTATATAATATTTACATTAAAACTAATACATCATTGTGAAATCAAATACATCTTTAGCAATAAAAATATGTATATATAAATTTGATACTTCATATAAGACCTATTAAAAAAATCGATTTTTAATATGTTTTTGCAAGCAATATGACTTTATTATTAATGCAGTTAATTATGCATAATTTTCTGTACCCATAAGTAAGATGTAAATATTTAATTTATCCTTTGCGTATAAAAATCCAAATTTTCATTTCCCAACCCTTTGTCCATCTCTCTAGTCAGACATTGAAAGCTCGCACAACAACACACGGCAGTTGAAAGATGCCAAATTGGCAAAGAAACGTCCGTTGCCTAAACTGAGGGAACACAAAGAATCTTCTGTACTATTCATTTCCCTAGTGTGACGCTCACAAAGGCGGTAACATGTTTATTGTTCGTTCATATGTTACCGTCACGGCACGTAACGCCGCCGTCACGCTACAGCACAGCTTCTTAAACTGACGGAAGATGTATGTATGTTCATACACACGCACATCTTGCATAATCCTTAATTAAATTTACCATAAAGCCCTTATGGTTACGCTTGCAAGCACATACCTTGGCCGGAGCTTTTGCCTTTAATTTGCGTATTTTATATGCGCTCAACACTAAATTTTTGTTTAATTTTAAAACAGCTATCCCCTGTCTGCTTGGCAAGATAAGAGAAAGATTATAAATATGTATTATAAGCAAATTTATTCTAGACTTCAACTAATACTATTTCTTACAGAAATATTAATTAAAATACCCATATATAAAATCATAAACTTATATTTTTTACTTCATTGTCTCTATTTTAACAGTGAATTTAATTATTTTTTACAATATTTTTGCTTAAATATTCCTCCACCTTAATTTTTTTTATGCTTTCTAATGTTTTTTAAATTGTTATTACATTGCTTTTTGCATGTTTAAGATTAAATAACACATTAAGTAACACGTTACTCAAACAAAATCGGCGAGCTGAAGCTATTAATCAGTGGGTACAATATTGAAACTGTTGTAGTTACCAAAACTTTTCTTAAGCCACGCATTAATATTTACATACCGGATTTTACATGCCTTCAGAGTAGGGGTTGCAATAATACCGGTATTACCGGTATTGACCGAAAAAATAATCTGAGTACCGCTCGCATGATTCACCATTTTTATTGATTAGCAAAATCAAAGCATTCGAATACCCCAGTAAATTGTTTCAATATATATAATATTTTAATTACAACACTTATTTTTATAAAAAAAAATATTTTATAAAATTCAGCGCTTAATCTTTTTCCTTTTGGAACAATAAATCTAGGACAAGATCGTAGTTGACAAAATATCGTCTTTGATCGACTGCTTCTGGATGCCTCCTTAATTTTTATATCAGGAGCCAGAGCACTACTTAGCAATTTATTTTAGTAAACTATATTACTTGTTATTTTTTGTCAGTTACATCATGAGAAAAGAGCGCTTAGCAAATTGTAAATCTGTTTTTTTCAAAAAACATATTTATATTATTAGTAAGTGTGATATTTATGTGACTGAGATTTTTTATTTTTTATAAAATTGGTATTATCACCAAATTTTGCGCAAAGACTTTATTGTTGCTAATATTAAAAACCACTAGTTAATAAAGCATATTTCATGGACTATTTGCTTTTGTTTTCACTTCACCAGCCATCCCTAACATAAAAAAGAGCGCAAGTATTTCTTTGTTATATAAAAAAAAAATACTGGAAATTGCTACCTAGCGTAAGATTTGCTTGACATTAATCAAATATATTCCTTTTATGTTGACACGTCGCGCATATATAAAAATACAAAAATATTGGAAATGTTAAATTAAATTTTAAAAATTAAAATTTTAAATGACAGCCAGTCTAATATATCGGTTTTTAATTATTGAACATTTAATAATAATTTTAGAATAATGCCACAATTTTTTTTTTGTTTTACAAAAAATACGTAAATAAGGCCTAATATATGCAAAAAAAATCAAAAAATCAATGCTTTGCATTTTTAAATAAATTATGTTATACATATTTGTTTTAAAAATGTGAAACTTTTTCTATGTATTTTCAATGATGCAATAAAAATCAATAATATTTAGTTATAACACTAATAATAAAAATACATATTAGAAAAACCAAATTATAAATCAAGTTTGATTTAAAAAAAACACAGTTAATACATTTTAATTATATGGTCTAATACAGGAGTGGCCAAAGCGTCGACCGCGGTTGACTGGTCGACTGCATAACTATGCCTAATCGCCCGTCAGAAAGAAAATAAGAGAACATATTGTTTTATTTATAAAGTATTTTTATGTTTGTGTGAATTAATCATTATTTTCTGTTATCAAAATAATAAGATATTAAATATATTTGTATTATCTATGTTTATTTTAAATATAAACTAATTTTTATCTTTAGATTACCACTTTTCTTATGATCACTTTACACAAAAATTTCACCACCCCTGGTCTAGTACAACCTATCTCGCATGAAAAATGTTTTTTCATGAGAAAATAATAAAAATAATTTATTTCGCTGTTCGGTGATTATTGCGCCAACGAAAATTGAGCACAGAAAAAAATTTGATCATAGATGATAAATATCCACATATATGTATATTTAACAATGCGTATACATATATATATATAAAAAATATATTTATATCACAGATGTTAATATGATTTTAATATAAAAATATCATTATCCAAAAATTGCGCACACTAAAATTCAATAATTTTCACGTGCGCAATTTTCGTATTTTGTAATAGCGAAAATTTTAAACATATATGATTGATGATTGTCAAATATACTTTATATTCTTCTCTATTTTCAAGTAAAAAATTGTGTATTATTAGATAATGTAAAAATGTATCATAGCAATGTAAATTAAAAATATAATTCAAAAATATTTTTAAAATAAGATATTTTTATATTAAAATCATATTAACATAATAATACGAAATACAAAAATTGCGCACAATTGCGCAATTTTTTTTTGCGCAATAATCTTGTCACCACATTTTGCGCAAAGACTATATTATTGCTAATATTAAACACCACTAGTTAATAAAGCATATTTCGTGGACTATTAGCTTTTGCTTTCACTTCGCCAGCCATCCCTAGCAAAAAAAAGAGCGCAAGCATTTCTTTGTTATATATAAAAAATACTGGGAACTGCTAGCTACCGTAAGATTTGTCTGACATAAAGCAAATATATTCCTTTTATATTGACACGTCGCGCATATATAAAAATACAAAAATATCGAACATGTTAAATTAAATTTTAAAAATTATCGCCGAAATGACAGCTAGTCTAATATTTCGGCCCTCTTATATTAAAAGAGATAATATGGTTCTATTTTGTTATTACTCTACAATAAATAGCATTCTATTCTACGCTTAGCAGTATGGGTATCATATTTTTTTATAGTTCTAAGACACGGAGATAACGCTTCCAACAAATTATATGTTCATATTTCAAAAGTAAAAAATAGATATTTTTGATACTACCGGTATTTTATTTTATAATACCGGTAGTAATGAAGATCAATTTTTCCCCAATACCGGTAATACCGGTATTGCACTCCCTACTCTTGAGACCTGCTGGAGGTGTCATGATATTTTAATAAAACTAATAAGCACGCGCATATTAATCCTAAAACAATTAATCTAGAAACCGTTGCGATACAAATTAAAAATAAAAATAAAATAATAATGATTACCGCCGAGTATAATTCTTCCGGAGACGAGTTGTTTTGGAGCGATCTCGATGCTGTGCTTAGACTTGAGAATTTAGTTATACAATCTGAAGGCTTTAAATGCCAGACATTTGAATTGTTCTTGCTCGAATCGATTCAACCGTTTTTAATTACGTAAATAATACCGAAACAGTAGTTTACTTTCTAAATTCACGAGCCAATCACTAACTCGTGATTATCATTGAGTCTTCGGATCAACTCTCAGTGTTTATTTACACTGAAAGGCGAATTCTAGATAATCTCTATGATCTCATTTTATAATGCAAAAACTGACTAGACAGGTTTTAAAATATTAGTGAAAGACGCATTGCGACAATACGCGACAACTATAAAATACCAGACTAATAATAACTTTTTATCCGCAATCGAGCAGGCAAAAAATGCCTATCTTTTCACCACATGCTGGAAGCCTGTCATTCAAATGTGGGAGAGTATTATGTACTCCTTACGAAGAGAAAGGACTCTCGGGGGTAGGCATCAGAAGAAAGTGATGACGTCTCTCTCGAAGTGTACTTGTACATCTTTATTCCTTATTAAATACTTATTAAAATACTCTGGTAGCATAAAATTTTTGTATATAATATATACATCATAATACGTGAATATGATTAAAATTATAATAATAAAAATGTATACATCAATTGCGAAAACATGTCTATATATCGCATGAGTGGATCAGTGGGCAATTAGGGAATAAATAAGTTTATTATACATTGCGCATAAACGGAGAAAGCTCCCATGAGCACGTTCAGTAATGAGAAATCACATACATACAAAAGTCTATTACTTTTTGCGTAAAAACATCAGTGAGAATATTTTTTTCATAAATATGGTCCGAATGTGGTTCTATTAGAAACCGCCAGTTATGACTTGGCCCTTGGGATCTCAACTGAAAATGTCGCGAGAAAAACAAAACTAGAATGATATTCCGTGAAAAAAATGAAGAAGAAGATACGGAATTGAATAGAAAAAATATCTGAAAACAATTTGATAAATTCGCAAAAGCAGTTAGTTTTCATTGGTCAACTTACGTTGGGAAATTGAATTAGGGAAAATGTCGGTTTTCATTTATACGCGACTTTCCCGCAAGACGAAAACTCGGCGATTTGTTTTAACGATATTAAACTCCCGATTTCAGCCAAAATTTACTTAAATTTAATTTTCGTCCGTTTGTTCGGAAACTTTTTAAGGAAAACGTTTTTTTGATAAGGTGCATAAATGCGGTGTAGCCTTAACTGAAACACTGTGTATATATAATATAACGTGACTTAAAAAACTGCGAAATATAACGAATTTAAAATATTATTATACCGTATAAGAATAAAGTTATATTTATATTTGCCTGCAAGTTTAGTATATTTGACATTTTTCAATCCTTTAAGATTTTAAAGTATGCGCTATAATGGAATAATCAACCGTTAAATGAAAGATTTGCGAAATAATATCGTATGTGGTGCTCTTATTGATTCGCAAACGAATAGTGAACTTTGAATGTTCTGTTATTAAAATGGAGTAATTCAGATTACAAAGCATTATGTTTATCATTATAACATTAAAAGAATACATTATACGTCGTCAGTCTAAGCACTTGAAACGATATTCGTAAGATCGAGACTTGTACACGAAATTTTGTATTACAATGCATTGTTTTTAAATAAAATATGAGATTAAAACTAAAGTCATTTTACAAGTAGTTCATATAATAAGAACTAAATAAAACATGTACCGATTAGCTGAAGAAATGTGTCTCGGTAATATAGATCTATTTATATCAATCATTAACAACAGTTGCTAGAAGTGCTGAGCACATTGAGAGTAACATCAATAGGCAATTTAATTGCAAAAAAAATGATTGAAAGATTTTCTGTGGTTCTTCCCAAACTTTTTTTCTTAAGTATTGCTACCTCAAATATTGAGAGAAAAAACAACTTCCTGTGTTGCTAGAGCATACAATTATTTTATTTTATGATTTTTCAAATTTTATACGAGACAGTATAAATACTTTACAAAATAAATGAAATGTTTTGCTGAAATTTTAGACTCTCAATTAAGTTGATTTGCTTCAGGATTTATATCAGTATTAGGCAGTATCTATGTGAAATGAATTTTTTCTAGATAGAGTACATAAAATCGCAGCTTGAGTGCATAATTAAAAGATGACCACTTGCAATATATATTTATATAATATAAAGTAATAAACTTTGAATCCCTGATTGATGAAATGGTATCTTAAAAAAGAGCAACACATTATTTTAATCAGTAAAGCTCATTACTAAAGACGCGTATTTTATCCAATTTTCAATAGATGCTAAAATTTATAATATATTCACACATAAAATATATAAATAAATAGATGCTAAAATTGTAAATTTTTGATAAAAAAAATTTAAGGTAACCTAAGTTTGATTTTTATCCCACTAATCTAAAAATATTTCCTATCCGACCCTTGACAAAAAAATTTCTGTTGAAATCAGTTTTTTCATTGTCATAGAACATCTCAATAAACTGTTTTATTTGTTGCGAATCGTCGATCAACATTGTTGTATCCTATTTTATTATACTTTGGTTAAGTATATTTTCCTTTATAAAAGCAATATGTATGTATATTTTCATTTAGGAAAGTGAGGTAACGTAAGTATGTCACAGCTCGGCCCCACGTCGCCGTCGTCTCTAATTGCCTTTCCTTTCCTGATTTTTTTCCCCAACCTTACATTACGGCTTTGTTTTGTTGTCTCGAAACAATAAATAACCGAGAGATGGCGAAAGTAAGTAAGTGATTCGTATTAAGTCGCGCACTCACGGCGCCATTTCCCCTTTTGTAACGCAATGGCATTTCTCGTACCATCGTACCGTGGAAAGGCCACTATGCAGTATTATATTATTATCAATTCGGTTTTCACGGCAACTTAACGCCCTCGGTCCATAATTGAAATTTGCCCTGGTACACAATGGTTAAGGGCGTCTCTTTTGTTGGGCCGTTGTTATTTGTGTTATTGCCCCCTATTACACAATCCGGATTGGCGAAATAAAAGAAAATCTTGCACGATTCGGGTTTTAATAATGGGATGAAAATGAAAACGAGCGATTGTAGAGGCTCAAGCCCATTCAAATTTCGTTATTCTTTCAAATCTCTGACAAGGATCTACGATATCTTGGAAGCAGTACATTTGGGTATTAAATATTGTTATAATGATCTACAGCAGAGAAAAATATAATTTTATTAATATTTGTATTTTTTTTTACTTTATAAAATTTAAGGTTTGTCTGTGTAAAATATTTTTTCTATATTATATTATTACCCATAAAGTAACAAAATGTAATGAGTTCTATGAAACAAATCAAAGTCTATGAACAACCAGGCGTTTTTAAACCGCCTGCACCGGACAGATAGCAAAATCTTGTTAAATTGAATTTGTCCCTTAGTGTTTTAGGGTCATTCAAGATGAAATTTACTGTCGGTTGGTAAAATTCAAGTAACATAACATATATCAATACAATTTAATATTTAATATTTTCAATTAACTTATGCAACATTATTTTACATAAAAAATAAATGAGATTATATTATATAAAAATTAAATATTTAATATAATTTTATTTGATACCAAAACTTTTTTTTTTTTATTTAAATTAAATAGTTAGCATGCGACTGCTTAGCTGAACCAAATCGAAATATCAAAATGAGAGTGACTACTCTCTGAAATTTGATGGTATTGTCTGTGTTGACTCAGCGTAAGCTCTATTGGAAGCGAGTTCAGGTCTGAGCTATAATTTAAATTATCAAGTTAAAAATAAAATTCCTACAATTTAACATAAATAAATATATTCATAATTATTTTTTTAGAAAAAATTTAAAAACGATTAATTTAGGCATCAATTATTAAATAAAATGACAATAACTATAAAATTAATGTCAAACACATTGTTGTACAGAAAAACCTAATTTAAAAATAGGTATCTTATAAAATCCAACGTTTTAATGCACTAACCAAACAGTAATAAATTTGCTTATCAATTTTACGCATTAAACTAAATTATTTATTGTTAATTACCATACAAAAACTAGATAAACGGTAAAAATTATATTTTTGATTAATTTTTTTTCTAAACCTTTCGTTGAAATCTGAAAGGCGTAAGCCCAATGCGTTACAACGGACTAATCTGTATCAACTGAGTAGCTCAATCAGATATGATAAATAACTAAAAGTAAGTATTAACCACCAGACTGAAAGTCTGGGAATCTGTAACATCTATATTATTAATTATAAATTATTATGTGCTATTTAATGATGTTTTTTGTATAATAATGGCGCATAAATAAATAAAAATTCAAGTGCCGCTGCCGGGGCTCGAGCACGTAACCTCAGAGTTACTAATCTGAGATGTTACGGGCTACGCTATTCCGTCTTTAAAAGAGAACTAACTAATACTATATTTGACAATAATATATTTTTACGTTGCAGTGGACGCAAAATTTTGCTATGAAAATATGCAAAATTAAATAATAGCAAAATTCTAATTACTCAATATTTTTATGATATATTATAATCCTCTTTATAACCACCGGATCACGAAAAATAAATTTTCCACAAATACTCATTGACCGTGAAAAAATACTTCTTGCAAATACGCGTTAAAAGCACAATAAACAAATTTCTATTAGTCTATGTATACTAGAGATTTCAAATATTGTAAAGTAAACGATAAAATTGAAATATTCAAATGTATTCTTCAGGTTATGAATAATCAAAACACACAGTAAAAATAATAAATACCGGTTTATACGGTAACAATAAAGTATTCAGACTATTTATATTTATAATATTTAAAAAATTAAGGAGCATAAAAAAATTTAAGCGTAAGTACGGAGCTTATTTTTAATTATTATGTTTAAGTTATATAAAAATTTACTCTATGCAGTCTGAAAACTAAGCACTAATCGTATTATTATAAATCAATTAAAGAAATAGATAATTTAATACGAGCCATAGGTTTTTTTTTTAATTTCGGCAGTAACATAATGTGTTTTTTGTTTATTATTTTTTATGTAAAAAAATAATTTTACAAAATACAAAAGAGTAAATAAGCTGTAGATTCTGTAGCAAAATATGAGGTGTTAAATTTATCTGAAAATATCAAATTTTAAAAATATTTTACAAATAGATTTACACACTTTTGAATAAAGAATCACTAATCTATACGACTCACCAATAAGTGAATTTGTTATGGTACAGTCGTGGCGATTGGCATACTTAAATGGATCATAACAATGGACTTTCAATGGTTTTACAAATACAAAAGAATGTTACTGTATTTATAAAT
Source organism: Plectrocnemia conspersa (assembly GCF_051122295.1). Taxonomy (NCBI): domain Eukaryota; kingdom Metazoa; phylum Arthropoda; class Insecta; order Trichoptera; family Polycentropodidae; genus Plectrocnemia; species Plectrocnemia conspersa. The sequence continues at coordinate 30,152,148 of NW_028277165.1, forward strand.
GCTAAGACCCAGTGTAATGCGAAATGACAAGTGCAGTGTTGCCAAATCTTAAACTTTTCAAACTGTAACGGTTCCAGAAAAAATAATAGAGAAAACAATTAAATTAATTGCTTCTTCCCCTAATATCTCGACTCGTATACACCGCAAATCACTCATTGTAATACAAAATTCACTTACCTTAAAAACTTTCATCAAGAACTTCTACCAGTTACTCTTGACTCGGGATAAACTAGCATCAACGTGTCTTGAAGACTAAAAAAGCAGCCGCTTCCCTCTTCCCGTCACTTTGGTACAGCAATAAAATCCGAAATTTGATCTTCAGAAACGACCGGATTTTATGAGATGCAGATGAGTGCATCACATTTCTGTAAGTTAAAAATTGTTTCACATTTAATAATAATGTATAATATAACTTTGCTTGTATTTAAATACAATTTATATATGAAAAAAATAATGGAACAATAATAAACAATGCATTCGGATTGAATTCCATTCACCACTCGTCCACGGAGTATTAGAGAAATATTGAAATCGGCAAAACTTTGACATCATCAAATTTCGGCATAAACCTGTCAGGTATTAAAATTACATACACCGCCCCCGTGCGCTAAATTAAACTCCATAGTGCTTCACCATATCCGCATTAAGTTGTCGATCGCTGATTGTGGGCGTCAGTAAATCATGTATGTTTATAACAGGTGCGCCGAACCGGCGGGCCGCGCGCGTCATAATAAAGCGCAAAAGCGAAACTATCGCCTGATTTATGAACCCTGATAATTCGCAGAGGCCGTGACTGCGCGTCACCGTGGTGACCAAACAACGCATGATTTATGGGACACCTCTTCGACAACGAACCGGGTACGTGGGCAGCGTCAGCGATCGCGATGCGTGGCACGCGAGCCGCATCAACAAAGCAGGGTAAACAAAACACAAACGTTAAATATTCAACGGCTCAAAAAAAAGTTGTTTATATCGCAGAAAAAAAACTTTTTTTTACATTTTCCTCGTGCAGTTTTGGCGAAATGAGGGAGCGAGGAATGTGTGAATCTCATTTTCAAGGGTCAAAGTGCAGATTCTTGCTAGGATATAAAATATATCAGTAGTTTCCAAAGTGTACTCCGCGAATAGTTTTTAAGGAGATCGAACGGAAACTACGCAAACTTTTGGTTGCGGTGTCAGCTTGATTTTGCGATTCAATACTACTACTAGATGCCATTCAATTCACACTCTTCATGTCCAATTTAGATAAACTATGACTAAGTGATTTATCTGTTGGTGAGTAAATTTTTAACGCTAATTTTATCTAGCAATTTCCTGGAGAAAAAAGGTAATCATTAAGTAAATTGCTCGCGATTTTTTAAATGCCATTTATACTACTTTCTTGAAATGTTTGCAATCCCTGATATAATTATTGTTTATTATTTATAAAAGGATCTGAATATTATTGAAAACTCGTTGATATATCAACGGGCTGACAGACTAGTAGATGAACATTATTTGGAGCTCAAGTTCGTCATAAACAGTTTGACGACGCTATAATTTCCCACAAAAGTCGACTTTCCTCGTTTTACGGGTCCCAAAAATATTAATAAAATCCCTTCGTTTTATGATCATATTTTACACTACTGTAGATCAGTGACTACCAACGATTTTAATAAATTGTTGGTATAAATTATTTTTTAGTACCCTGCAATTCACACAATTACGAGTCTTCGTCACGTACTGTTCAAGTCGTCTAGACTAGAGATAAGATCGGATTTTATTCATGAAAGCATATCCTCTCTTTGGTTTTCTAAGTCAGTTTAGCGTAGCTTCGTTTAGTGCGAGTTTAATCCTCGTGTAATCCAAGTAAAAAGCTAAGTTGTGATTCTGTATCAAAATTTAACTTAAGTCAATTCTAAGTGGGAATTTAGTATGACCGTATTTGCACTTTTTAACCCTTGAAAATCAGAGAGAAGTGCAATTTTCCTTTCTGGTATTGATTATCTGGTTAATAAATGATTCAGGTTTTAAACATACCATTTTTTATTATCTAATAAGCATCTAGTTAAACTATAACGGCATAACTACAATTCAAAAATCACAAATATCAGTAAAGGTATGGAATGGAATGTATAATTTAGGGGTTTGATTAGTACCTGTCAGTAGAAATTTACAACAGCCATATTCTTTGTATTTGACATCGAGAATTTGGCTTTGTTCGTGTCCTTGTTTTCTAACTTAGCAATTATTTATACTGTCAGTCTCTCACTATCGTGAGGTACCGCAGCTAGTGAGTGTACAAATACCGAACCCACAATTTTTTGGGTTATAATTTTTTTTTATTGATTCGTTCTAATCTATTTTTATTCAAATTCTATATTTTAATTACTGTATAGTTGTGCGTTATATTGTAAAGTATAAATTTGATACAAAAAGACACCCTACATTACACATTTATTGATATTTACTATATTAATTTTAAAACATTGAAATATAGTGGTTACTGAAATAATTACGTATTACCAAAATAAATTGCATTTTTGCACGTTTGCGTTCGATAGATATGTGGTTAATCCAAGCACATTTTCGACCGTTCCCGCGCTACTGTGTGAATTTTCGTACTATGTGAACGACTATTTGATAATTTATATTACAAAATTCAATATTATTTTAAAATAGGTTTGCAACATATGTAAATATGAATAAAAAAAAAATTATTATTTAAAAGTTAAATAATAATAATAAATTTCATTTGTTACACTTGCTCCCAGAAATATGACAGAAATTAACCCTTTGAGTGGTGATTTAATTTATACACAATTAATAATTTGTTAATATTTACTTGGGAGTGAGCTATTCTACGTATTTTTCCTTAAATATTTATTTATTTTATTTTTACATTGAATTGAATTTAAAGTAAATTATAGAAAAAATCAGTGATTCTCAAAGTTTCAATTTATATTACTACTTTTTATATTAGTATGTTTTAATAATTTTTTGAACACTTTTAAATTATAAAATTTCGTTACTTTACTTTATGTATTATTTTATATATTATTCGGCTTTTGCCGGTTTTTTAAATATATATATATATCCAGAGGCTCCCAATATTTTTTACAAAATTAATATAATTTTTTTGCTTATCTGCATATATTTCGTACTCTATAAAAATCATTTTGATTAAATCAAATATTGTATGACTTAAATTTATTATTTCTTCAGTTATATATGAAAATATATAACTATCTGGGGTACTTTAAAACAGTGAAATATTAACCACCGTACATGTACGGCGATACCACTCAAAGGATTAATAGTGAGCTGTCACAATGATAGCGCGTCGCAAATAGTTATGGTAAATTATATGATTTAAAAAGTAAACAATCTTCTAATCACAGTAACAAAAATTAAACAGTGATGATGCAATACAAATAAAACCTAAAATTATTAGTGTGCCAGTAAGTTTTTTTTTTGTGTGGAAAATAAATCATTTCTAAAACTTCAAGCTATTTTATTTTTTACTACCATTTATATGTTATATGTACATATGGCTTACCATTTTTATAAAACTAAACCGGGACAGCTTAAAAAAAGGTCACCTCGGAAATTTTGTGAAATCTGGACGTAAGGTAAGGTAAGCCTATGTGTATATTAAAATACAACCTAAATCCTAATATGTTCAAAAACACTCGATCACTAAGCATCGTCATTTTGAAATAAAGTAAAAAACTACTGTTAGGATATCGTTAGACAAAAATATACTATTTTAATCATTTAATTTAGGTCCAAATATTAGTAAAGAAACATTGATTAAGATAAGTTTATACTCAACATTAACCTATCTGCCGGTTAGGTTAGGATATATTGGATGACCTCAAAGATCTAAATAATCAACGTAATAATAGATATTATATTTATATATTCTTCAATCTCAAATGAAAAGGTGCTTCGGGGAAATTCGTCGGTTTAAGTTTTATAACCGAATAATATGGTTTTGGCTATTCTATAAGAACAATGACTACGTATACATAAAAAAAATCATAAAAATCTTTAACGTAGATACGATAAAGATTTTATTATATACAATAAGAACAAAAAAGTTGATAATACCAATTCAGGTTTTTCAATGTATGATTCAAGTATAAAGTTTTGCTCTTTGTCGTATTCCAAATATTTATCTAATGACAATATATTTTATCAACTAGCTATTTACTTTATATACGATATTACATTATATAAGTAGTAATCAAACAATTAAAGGAATTTATTACTTCTCAAAATATAATATGTGAACAACAATCGGGATTCAGAGAAAAGCATTCGACTGAAACTGCATTACAAGTAGTGATAAATGATTGGCTGTTGGCTAAGGATACAAACAAAATCATTGGAGCAGTTTTCTTGGATTTCAAGAGAGCCTTCGAAACAATAGACAGAAAAATAATGTTAAAGAAATTGGAGAGTATAGGTATAAGTGATATAGTTTTAAGATGGTTTAATAATTACTTATATAAAAGAAAACAAAAAGTTAAAATAAATAATGTATATTCTGAAGAGAAATTAGTGTCTTATGGAGTACCACAAGGGTCTAAATTGGGACCATTGTTATTTGTTTTGTATATTAATGATATAGTTAATAACGTGAAAAAATGTAAAATTCATCTATTTGCGGATGACACATTAATGTATTGCATAGGTGATAACATTAAAGAAATTGTAAATAATTTAAATAATGAATTAAGTATATTAGAAATATGGTTAAAGAATAATGTACTTAAATTAAATGAGAATAAAACTAAATGTATGTTTATTAATTATAAAAATGTGTTAGATAATAGTACCAAAATAGTAATAAATAACTCTAGTATAGAAATAGTGGATAATATAAAATATTTAGGAGTAATTGTTGATACAAAATTAAATTTTAAAGAACATTGTAATTACATATTAAAAAAAATTAGTAGAAAAATAGGTTTATTATCTAGATTAAGAAATATATTAAGTATAAATACAAAAAAAAAAAATTTACAATAGTATAATATTGCCCCATTTTAATTATTGTGCAACACTATTAAATATGTTAAATAAATTAGATAAACAAATGTTGCAAAAATTACAAAATAGGGCAATGAGAGTAATCTTAAATAAAAATAGATTAACTAATTGTAAAAGTATGATTGATAGATTAGAATGGTTGAATGTTCAAGAAATATTGAGTATGAATGTTTTAGTATTTATATATAAGTTAGAAAATAATATGTTACCAAAATATTTTAATAAGTATTTAATAAGAAATAAAGATGTACATAAATATAATACTAGAAATAAAGAAAATTTTAAGATAATCAAGTATAAGAAAACGAGTACGGCTAGGGGAATTATGTACGGAGGTTTTGATTTATATAATAGTCTACCAAGAGAAATCCGAAACAGCAAAAATATAACGGGTTTCATAAATGGAATAAAAAAACACCTTCGTACATATAGAAATAAATTATAATATTAAGACTTTATTATTGTATATTTTTATTTTTTCTTTCTGTTATGTATTTTATATATATTTTTATATATGTTTACTAAATTTGTTAGATGTAAAGATTAGCTATTAAGCTAAATAAATTAATAAAATAAAATAAATAATATTTACCAGCAAGTATTTTCTGTTATAACGAACATATGATACTAAATTGGCTCTGAGAGAATAGCTTGAATTTGGCCGTTCTTTAAGAAAAATGATCTGAAAGAACACCTTAACGTAGATACTGAAATGTTTTTTTTTACATAATATTGGACTGTATTAATTTAAATTATATATGCAATTGTATACTATTTTCTTATGACATTTACCCATTTGTATATTTGCTTATGACACTTTATCACTATAGCCACATTTGACGTTAGTATGAGAAAGTCATATTCTCACGTCTAACAATTATATATAAGAATATAATGTATGCAATGTTAATAAGTATTATATAAAGCTCTTAATATTTTTAATTATTTTTAAAAGCAATGATGATTTTAATGTAAAGAAAATCAAAAAACTCACTTTTCGGTCTCTTAATTTGAAGATTTCATTACGAAGTATATATTTCATTTTCATATGTAAAACGTACCTAGTTAATTTTTAATCAATATATTTATATTCAGTTAAATCAAACAACGCACGGAAAAAAATATTTTTATAAACAACTGTTACGTTGCTACCGAACCTCCAATCAAAAACAAAAGAATTTATTTCAATATTCAAATTATAAATTATATTTAAATAATATTGTTTTGTTTACGTGTGTTATTATTAACGGTTCACACAAAGCGATACGATTTACATAGTATTAATTTGGACGTAAGAGTGTTATAATTTTCAAGAAAGCGTAGCGACGTCTTAGCACAAGTATGTATATACAGTAGACCCCCAAATAACACGGTAAAATGGATGCCTGTTACTTTATGTGTGAGCGAGCCAAATCTCACCACACAAAAATTGCAAAAAAATTGTATTGAATATTTTCTAGTCCCCTAACTACACGTACCCAAATAGCACGTCCTCAATTTACCATGTGATTGGGAGATCTACTGTATAAGATTTTTACATGTTTTTTTTAATAATTTACATTTTTCTGCATGTGACTACAATTATTTTCATTCACTTCGTGCGACACTCATTTTTCAAGCTATTAGAGCTGGCATATTTATTACGACTAATTTTTTTACAAGCTCACAAGTTGTATGTGATTCTGATTTAATCGCTCGTGAAAAAATTAAATAAGATTCTCACAACTTCAAGTCTGTATTGTTTATAGCATGATTAGTGTGTTTCTAAACAGTATTGTCAACAAAATTTATTTTGTTAGCGAGCAGCTTCTACTGCTCTACACTACTTTTTAAACTCAATTAAATAGAAGCAGAATTCAATGCTACTTAAATACAAAATGAAAAAATATTTATATATATAAGAAGATAATGTAAAATAAAAACATAGATTTATTTTGCTTGCAACCATATTTTTCAAATGTAAGTAAGTAGCATGTCTTATTCGATAACATTTTTAGACAAATAAATATTAAAAAAATACACTGAGATTGAAAACCTCTGTCTTATTTTTACAACCCTCTTCGGGTAACTTTTCGCGGCGGTTACTTGCACTTTATTTGTCCTACGGTCTGCGGTCTTGTACTTATTCCGCGAAATAGAAACGTCTTCATTGTGCCGCGACCCACAATTCACCGTGAGAGTTGCTGCATTGTTTCAAGCCATGATCCCTAGCTCAGTCCCGGCCTTCTCCCCTTTCTCATGAATATATTACGACCCTGGATACGCCAACTTTTCATCCCTCGTAGAGCAAAAATTATTTCCGACGTCGTAAACAAACGTTCGGGTCGCTTGAATTTTTCTTCTTTCTTACTTCTGCGTAAGAACGCAAATAAAATCGCAATGGATACATTTAAGTCGATTTATTTTAAAATAATAAACAATAAATATATTTTTTAATATTAATCATTTGTATCCATTTATGTGTGTTTTAATATCGTCTAGTTATTCACCCTCCGACTGCAACAACGCGCAGGACGAGTTTGAATAATTGATGATTGTAATAAATTAGTCGGATAAGTTTTAAAGCGGTCCATTGTCGGTTTTCAGCCATTCGAAATTCGCAACAGTTGCCAGTTAAACTGGCAAACTTTGCACACTAAACAAGTTGGGCCGGCCCTGTTTGCCCTAGCCGGACCGAGACGAGTTCGATTGTTGATGATGTAGCTAACAGTAACGTAGAGAATCAGGATCTATGGTCTGTATTTTTGATAGATATATTTATTAATTTAATGAAATGAAGACCACCGTCACCAAATATGTCAAAAAATATTACATAATATAGTACATAGTTGATGAAACAATATTACATAATATAGTGTATAGTTGGATATGAAAATAATTTACGTACCACTGGTAAAAAACATTACCATAATTCGATGGTTGAATTGCTTCTTAAATATGTATTGCTTTTACTCAAAAAATAATATGTAACTAATAAATGACATATGAGTAGCTCAACTATAACTTAAATATATAAAATATATTTAGTTCATCAAGAGCGGTAACAATTATTCATTGTTAACAACCGTATTGTTTATTTCGTGAACGAAATACCCTCATAACGTGCCAAATTCATTGTTCAACTTTTGAACACGTATTCAAGAATTGTGTGTGAAGTCTGCACTTATCCACTTATCTACACTTATCTTCAAATAGTTTTAAAGCATTATTATTAAATCAAAGCTTAACTCTCCGAAGCGTGAAATTGGCTCAATATTCAACACCTACAATACAAATATCGTAATTGGGTAATCGATTTTAATAAATCAGCTCATTTATTTGCATGTTCCAGAAAACAACTCTAAGAGGAAAATGCAATCTTAAAATTGAAACCTTAATCATCGCTGCGGGAAACTATTACAGAGTTCGAAGGAACTTAAAAGTGGGACGATAAAAAAACTGTCAGGTGAGTGATTGGATTTGCGCTCGTTAGCATTCCGGACAGGTACACAATTCTCAGAAGCTGATGAATCAGTTCGAAGACCACCAAGGTAGAATCCGACAAAAAGTAATCATAGTTCTTGGTACTTAAGAGTTTAAGTGTGACGTATCGTAAATCTTTGAGTTATTTATGAAGGTGTCGTTATTGAATGAAAACAGTTTCTTTTAATATAACTAATAATCAATAGGATTTAAAAATATAAAATAAAATACATCACATAGTGAATTATATTAAACTTATATCGTACTTATTAAAAAAATATCGTATGTACTTAGTATAAATTAATCTTAATATTTATAAATGAATAACCTATAGAAATACTAGTTATACCTAAAGATATAAAGCGTTTATTTCAATACGATATTTAATTTTACATACAATAAAATACTTTAATAAAACGTTGATAGTTACATTTTAAGAATAAAAAAAATAAAATAGCGATGCATAAAGTGTTAATTTAAATATATTTAGTTGAAGATCTGAAACCATTGATATATCGCGTTCAGCTTAAAAATCAACATGTACTTTGGCATTTCGTGTTTATATTTTACTTAAAGATTGTTTCTATCGAAGTCTTAGTGTAATACATATACGTGAGATTAGTAAGCTAGTACGATTATATTATTTTCTAGTATGAAAATGACAATGTATTTTAATGTTTTTTGTAAGCTTTTTGAGATTATGATTACCTACAATTTATAAAAATTATTATAGCTGGTGTTACTCCACACCGAGCAAGCATATGTCAAAATGTGTCTGCTTACTTGTTTGTATAATAAGATTTTATTTTTGTAGTGGCACGCTGTCTGAGAACCGCAATGACAGCAAGCCATTTAAAGTGAAGTTATAAAATATATTTATTAAATTTAAGCTTGTAGTCTAAGAGAAAGATAGAGTTCATGTATTAAGGGCTAAATTTTTTTTAACATTACTGCTTTGGTTACTTCAGAAGGTCTGCCTACGTTTCGTAAATATAATTGATTATATTTTATTTTGATTTACTTTAATTTTTCATCTCTCTACCTCTATTTGAGTTTTTCAAATATTTCTGTAATTTACATAGATAAACGCCTATTTTTTATTTTAGAATTTCATATGGAATTTTACGCGGTATTTAGTGTTCATTATTTATTAAGACAACATTGCTTTTTCTTATCAGTTATAAGCGTATTAAGCCTAGCGAGTAGTCGTGGTTATTATATTTGTATAGGTTGTGAATCAATTCGTAATGCCATACCGTGTCAAAAGCTTTTTCTATATCTAAGATCCTCGGAATTCATCGCGATTTTTGCTTTCTTGTATTCTATATTTCAGCCGTGATTTTCCGGCCATGATCACGAATATGCGAAGAATTCGTGATCATGGCCGGAAAATCACGGCCGAAATATAGAATCCCGAGATTTCAAATATATATATATATTATTAAATATTTTTTACGCGATAATATATTTTTTAAAAAAATATTTACGTGTTTTACTCGCGATGTAAAAACAAAGTGTAATCTAAAAAAATGTGAAAACTCCTGAAGATGCTGGGACAATCTCCGGCGAAATATAGAGAAACTCATTCAAAAAACAACGAGAGTAAAATATTTTTTTTTAAATATACATATATATATATATATATATATATATATATATATATATATATATATATATATATATATATATATATATATATATATATATATATATATATATATATATATATATATATATATATATATATATATATATATATATATATATATATATATATATATATATATATATATATATATATATATATATATATATATATATATATATATATATATATATATATCGCTTAACGGAATTCGAATATACATATAATAGGAATTCGCCCTCGACTCCAGCAAACACACGAACTTTTCATTTTACACGCGCCATATAAACCAACTCTACCAGCCTTTTCACATCATTTCCGCGAAACCTCTTTGTAGCTCGACTGAAATGCAAAACTCGAATGTCGAAATATTGTAATCAGAGAATGAAATACGCTCAAGCCTCTCACCTCATCGGAACTGCCTATAATTGCATTGCGCTAAACCGAAAGTGATTAAAAGTTTTAATAGGAGAGCGTCATTTATGCGCCGTTATGGCACCGAGCGAAATTGCCACGACAGACAAAACCCGGTGTGCGTGCAAGTAACGGGTATCGTTAAATACGCATTTAAACCCGAGAGGGCTTATCCATATTCAGAAGTGAAGAATCTTGATAAGTTTACATCGCGAAGATCCCTGTTCAGGCGTTAACTTAATGTTTCACTCGCTGCGTAATGGAGGACGTTACGCGAAATCTGGGACGCTCTGCTATACACTGAAACCATTGGTTGTTATTAGACATCCCAAAATATTAATTATTTGAATGTACGATAGTAAATTCCTGCAGGATTTGAATTCTTCTTCGTTGGTCAGGATCGTTACTGACTATTATTATTAGAACGGATTTTTTTACAATTTTTATCTACTCTAGATGAATATATGCATGTAGCATACTTGACTTGCCAGTTTAATTTAATTAATATTGCTCTTAAACATATTTTTCTTATCACTTGCTTCATGATACATATAGATACAATCACTGAAATGTGTTTTTTGTACATTTTATAAAAAAAAAAATTTTCTAATACCTGACTAATGAAGGAATAGATTTTTATAATTGTTCCCTAATTATTATTATTATTTTCTAAAAAGACAATAAAAGAGTCAGTGATCTTAAAATATTTTGGAGCAAAAAAGTCACAAAATCAGTGATTGTTTGTTATTTTAGGTTAATTTATATATTAAATTCACGGAAAAATAATAAATTTAATAATAATACCTTTTAAAAAAATACTATTTTATAAATGTAAACTGACATGTTGTTAATTGAACTTTTATGTTTGTAAGTTTAGCGTGAGGATTTCACACTACTTCTGGTAGAACCCGCTCCCGACCTTTGGATCAATTGCTCGCGCATTGCAGGATTTTAGTGCGTTACTATTATTTGCTTAATGGAATTAATAATAAAAATCATCTCTATCTACTATTTTCTTATTAAAAATACTCAGATTCATATGTAACGCATGAAGCTAGTCAAGAAGCAAATAATAAATATATTTTTAATGGTTTTTAACTTGATAAATTTATTTACTAATTATTTTAATATTTGTTGTCCACAGATGTCTATATATGTATATATATATATATATATATATATATATATATATATATACACATAAATATATTACACAAAAAACACAAATTGCTGATATATTCTAGTTTACAAAATAAAATTTTAAAAATATTAGTAAAGACTGAAAAATTACAAAATGTTTTTATAAAGTACATAATATAAAAAATATTTTACTATAATATTACAATTAGCTACATTTAACGTCAATAATATTTTTTTATTTATTTATTTATACATTGTATTGTATTTAAGATGATATAGTTATTATTTATTAAATATAGTATAAAGTATTTTATCGTATTCTAATTTATTGTGTTTTTATTACACTTTTTTGTAAAAGTATATATTAAAATATTTGTTTTATTTTTTTATTTTAGCACTAAAATTTTTTTTCATATCATTTAAAATATAATACAATCTTATAATATATTTATATAGGTTTATGAAATAAACTTTAACGATACTTTTCCTGCATCTACATCAGCAAATGCACTGATTTTGAATCAACCATACTTCATTGAACATCTCAAAGAGGCTGATAAGATCTATCTGATAGTCTGAGGATCGAGAACTGTAAGTTACCTTGAACATTCTGTAATTATTAAGGGTATAAAGGCCAAAACACTTTCACCACAACTTCAGAAAGAGCTTCCCTTTCACTTCAAAGTTGGAATGGCTTAGCTGAACTTTCACCGAGCGGAGCTAAGCCAAATTGACCGAGACGACCCTTAAAAGCCCGAGAAAAGCAACCGAATACGTTACACGCACAATGACGCGTTCACATAACGTAATTGACTATTAGGATTAGAGGGTGTAACATTCTATTAAAAGCTAAATACATTGGTGTATAGAGCAACACTTGTTTCTAGAAGATTTTAGTGCAACTACTATGTAAAAAAAATATACTAAAATCTAGTACAACTTCGATTCAAACGCCACAACATGGGCGCGAAAACCCCTTCGTTACAGATTCACGAGCAGCATCGATCTCCCTCCACTCTCGCATAAGACTCGATAAAGAATTCATATCTGAGGAAGGAAGGGCAGACAGTCAACAGGTTAACCATTAAGCGAGCCGATATTTTTTCACATTCAAGAACCCTTTTAACTTATGCATGTACCGCGAGAGCGCCTTTGGTTATCCGATCTAGATCCATCCATCATTCCATCCCATATCTTCCCTTGGCGCTGCTGTAATCTGTTTACCTTTTCGACCCTTTATGTAAAACACGTCGAAGGGTTTGGCCCCGGACCGGAACACGAGCAGATCGCTGCAATGGCTCGGGTCAGATTGTGATTTCGTTCCGTGGGGCCATTGTTGGAAACTTTCGAACGGATTGCTTTCAATGGACGTCTTTGTCGGCGAATTCGTTTATGAAGCACATTTTCTGAATCGGCATACCTTATTAGCTCCGGCGTGTATTCTACATGGACACCGTGTGTGATGTTAGAGCAGAAAGGGTTGAATGTAACAGGGGATTTTAATTAAATTTGATGGATATGTCTCGCAATAAGAGTGGTCGTGTGGAAATGTTTTACCTTTAATTAAGGTTTTATTTAAATATATACTGTTATGTATATTTTTATAGAGTCTAACAAATAATCAGTAATAATTAACATAGTCACTTTTTATTACAGATGTAATGAACACACACAATACATTTAAATATGCTAATTTATATCTGATAGTAATAAATTAGTATAGTTTTATACAGAATAAAATATATATAGTAGCTAACAATATTTTAATTAATTATGAAATAAATATATAGAATTTTTTTAATAAGTAACGAATGTTACATTTTAAGAGATAAATTGTAAAAATGAAAAAAAAATCCAAATGTATGAAAAAATTAATTTGAACGTATAAAATACTGCTGCAATATTTTAACATTACACCACTTCCCGCGAACCCTGCTCCTGAGCTTTGAATCACTCGCTCGCGCTTTTATACGATTTCTGGTCGCTATTATAAATGCTTTAGATATTAATCGTGAAAAAATAACTGCTTAATAAGTGAGTTGAGCGCAACATTTAAAATATCATATATTGTACTTCGTTTTAAATTTAAATAATAATAAAAGTATTAAATACTCTAAAATAAGTACGATAAAAATAATTATTCTTTGTATATGTATGTAAAAAAAATTATATCATTTATAGATTACATGATAACATGCTGTCTGATTTTATAAAATACAACAAAATTTTTTGGAACAGTTCATTAACCCTTAGACCGCTGACCGGTAAATTCTTAATTACTCGCTGTACGCCATGCGTTTTTAGCGATATAATTTTTTGGCTACTTACTCTGTTTAACACATCATTACAGCCAAAATACTCAATTTTTATATTTTAAAATTATATATGTATGATTAACATGATTTAAAGATTCTAATTATATTAATAAACAAACATTTTTAGTCGTATTTTTGGAAATATGAAGTGAACAAAACTAAATCAATTGGTCGGTCCGCGTGTTGGCTCGCGTGCACACACCTACACACACATACACGCACGCGGCACGAACGACAAGCAGGGTCATGCTCACTCTGAGACAATTTTATTAGATAAATCTGCAACGCATTTTTTCCTCGTCTGACCTACATCCTGTTATAAAAATTTACAAATCGACAAAATTTCTTTGATGCATATAAAATCACATATATCGTACACAAAAATAACCCTTATAACCAAACCGTTTGTTTTTGATCAATGGTGTTTGCAATTGGTTGTTGTTGAAGGTTGTCATATTTCTTTATATATGAAAATAATAAATAATAAAACTTGATAGCAAGATACAATGTTACATTTAACTATATATAATTATATGTATAATTTATAATATATACATATTCTTCTTCTTCTTGCACGGCGCTACAACCGGTGATCGGTTTTGGCCTATCCACCTAATTTCTTGTAGGGCTTCTAGATATATCTTGAGTTTTAGTATTTCTTCCGCTATTGTTTGCATTTTTCTTGATTGTAATATTGCACATTTCAGCTTCCAAAATTGAAGTCCAATCGTTTATCTAGATTTCGATCGTCTAGGTCATTATGAATCGGGGCGGATTTATTATTTCTTTGTGATTTTTTCATAACTATTTGAATTTATCCACGTTGGTTGGTTTGCTCCATGATAGAAACCCTCCTCCTTTATCCGGGCTTGGGACCGGCAAGAGTGCAACATATCTACACTCCAGGCGGAATATGTAATATATATTACACACACACACACATATATATATACAATAAATAATAAACTTTTCGACCATCGTGACGCATTGGGGTAACCTGTTAGGTCACGATGGTATTAATTTAATGTAAATA
The DNA here is from genome assembly GCF_051122295.1 of Plectrocnemia conspersa. Taxonomy (NCBI): domain Eukaryota; kingdom Metazoa; phylum Arthropoda; class Insecta; order Trichoptera; family Polycentropodidae; genus Plectrocnemia; species Plectrocnemia conspersa. The sequence goes on from NW_028277165.1 coordinate 30,167,194, forward strand.
AATAAACATATTACAAATAAATTATAAAATAATAGAACAAGTAAAATAAAATGAATATACGACAAGGAATCGTTTTTGTTATTATTATTATTATTTAATATTTACTAAGAGTTAATATTGATATTTTATTAATTATATCTTATTTATATTTATTAATAAGTATTTAATAGTAATTATTATTATTATTATTTAATTATTACAAACAATAAAAAGCAATCACAAAAACAGTTGACAATATTAAAACAGTCGAAATAACGTATAAATATATTCACAAGTATTTACAAATCACAATTATCATTGAAATATTGATGACATAATTTAATTTCGATGCATAAAATAAAATATAAAAAAACGAATTTCCGCGATGCGTTTGTGCTAACCCTAAAAGTGGTCTAAAGAAGCACGATCGAAACCGCGCGCGAAATACAAACGACTAAAATTAAGGCGTGACTTTATAATTATATATACCACTGTTTCATCGCAAATTCTATAAATAAAATCACTGAAATCGTTTACTAGGAACTCAAACTGATTTTTAAAACATATATTGCCAACTTTTACCTTTCCTTTTCTTTAAAAAACGAAGGTTTTAACGAGCGCATCATATCATGCGCTTGGCGTTAGACAGTAGATTTACTTGCGCATGATATCATGCGCTTGGCGTTGAAAGGATTAATAATAATAACAACTTCAAAATGCTGTAGATTTTATTATATCGATATGCAACCTTTTATAAAAATAGACATCGTAAAAATGTTGATTACGTTTGCTAGCGAGACTGATCCGTCATCCTGTTTCAAAATGCCGGTTAATAAAAATATATTGAAAAATCGTTTCTTATTAGAGATAAAAGTGAAAAGCTACAAATAAAAATTTTAATTAAATTATTTATTTTTTTAATTTTTACAATTTTATGTAGGTTTCTATATTCACGCGTCATATAGTATACAAAAATTGTTATATTCAGTAGCATAATTGTAGGATTTAGTGACAATGTTCTATATGGTATTAATAAAATAAAATATCTGGTTTAAATGCAAATGTCCATTAATCTTTATAGTCGTTCTACGAATTCAATACTTCTATAGTTAGAATGTTACTGAAGAATTGATCCAAATATGACAACAATACCACTGCTTCGTCTTCAGAAACCTAAAATAAAATTAGATTGTTTTCTTTAGATGTTATTTATGATAAACACGAATCTCTGACGTAGGTCCGTTTCCAGTAACTTTCATAAGTTTAAGAGATTCTTCTTCGCTTCATTTTCCAAGTACGCCAACAATACTTAGGTATTGTCGGTGGCGTTTGGCACGCGGTGATCTCACACTCGACCCACCCCATGTGGAGACGGACGTCTCACAAAACAAACAGAGTCGGCGCGAGCCTTGAATAGTTTCGCTAGAAGTAAGGTCTTATTTATGGGGGCCGTCCAGGGCCGCGCTCCGCGGGGCCCTTTGCCCCGGCGGCCCCTTTGTGACCGCCCTCGTAAAAAAGAACAACACACGACCCATCATTCAAAGTCGAATGGGTTTTCGATGGCGTTCAATCATTCGCCAGCGCCCAACGGGGATATGATTTCGTACCTGTCTAAAGCCACCCACACACGCTTCGGTTTTATAAAGATTGATAACCTTATCTTCTCTTCCTTGTCGTTCCCTCATTGATGAGGATCGTGACCAACAATCAATGCATAACTGGATTTATATGTGAGTTTCTCTCCCTCCTGAAACGCATTTATATTAGTATCAAACTTGTGTACATTATAGAATATATATATATTACTCTTATATTATAAAAAGCTTAGAGTAACATATTTTTGACGATCATTATCTTAAATATATTTGAAACAATTTTGATGGTTCAACGACTTTGATGATCATATCTATTGCTATCATTTGAAAAATATTTTCTTATATTTTGTTATACGGTGAAGGCATTGCTTCTATTTTTATTTCAAGAGACCGATCATTATTCTTTAGCATCACATCTGTCTCTAGTCCTCTGAACCATATACGGATAAGATATCAAGCTTTAATTGCTATATCGATTATTCTCTTTAGTCTCAAAGTGCCTGATTAATGAGCCTATATATATAAAGTTATGGATAATTTATCCCATAATTTGTTTGCTGTATATATGTCGTAAAACTCTGGCACATAATCCTTTGGAAGTGATTGCATTTATTCAATCAGTTTAATGCTTACAAAACAAAGAGGTAAATAGTTCTAAGTAACTTAAACTTGTCTGCTACAAATCAATTAAAATCGTCGTACAAACGTGTATGGGTCGATCGACCCTTCTAACCATGTTTGTTTTTCGGCTTTTCGGCTTCTTTTGACCTTACCGAGAATTTCACGAAACTTATGGTTAAAAGTTATTTAATAGCGGTTGTAGCGTCTTTTTTTGGGCACTCTGGGAATTTAGAAAATTCGACGTTAAGAATAACGACCCGTGTTAGCTGGAAGAATGTCGCGTTAAAACTACAACGTGATTGAATCAACAAAGCCCGACTTGTATAAGTATGAGAGATAAAATATAAAAGGAACAACCGCAAATTGCCAAGGGATATTTATTTAAGATGTGCAATGCGGAAAGTTTATCTATTATAGAATCATGAATTAAAAAATGTAATATTATAAATGCACTATATTTACAACTCTGCAGATTAAAATAGCATAATGTTTCTTTAAGATAAAAACAGTTTTGCTACAATAATGCAAAAAAAAAATCTTGAATAGAAATAAAGATTATCATGAGCAAAAATCACACAATCTAAAATTGCTCACAAAGTCAAAAATACATTAAAGCTCTTTCTAAGATAAGTAATGTGTTTAATAATATATTTTAACAGTTATTAAAATCGCGACAATGAATCCTAGAATTTATATTGTTTATTTTATGTTATAGTACCGAACCCGTGCCCTGAAAAAACAATGAATCCGGACCTCATGACAGAAATGACATTTTATATATTTTTTACATCGTAATATAATTTCTTGAATAAATATTCATAGGTAAGAGTTAATATTTTCTATGCTACAAATAAATATAAAAATTAGGCACCGTTGCGACATATTTTCTGAAATCATATATTAACTGATCATTAAAAATTATTAAAAATATCTACTCATAATATTTACCTGATAATTAGTCTAGTTTTCTTTGCTGCTCAGTGTTGCCATATTGTGAACTTTCAGTTTAGATCAAAAGTAATAAAATCGTGCCATCGCGCACGATTATCACGCGTAACTTTTAAGACTTTTTATGACAATATTACAAGTGAGAATTGAAAAAAGTACATTTAAACCGAATTTTGCCTAATAGGAGAGCGCAAAAAACAATTATCACTTCTCAGAAGTCAAAAATTCACGTCAAAAGCAATAAAATCGTGCCGTCGCCGTCGCAGTGGAAACGCTCGTTACCGAGCGTTCCCACTGCGACGGCGCCGACACAATTTTATTGCTTTTTGACGTGAATTTTTGCCTTCTGGGAAGTGATAATTGTTTTTGCGCTCTCCTATTGACCAAAATTCGGTTTGAATATACTTTGATCAGTACTTTAATATTAGAAGTTTATATTAATATTGGTAAAATCAGCTATCATATTTTTTAAATAAAGTGTAATATCTAAATGCAGTCAAACTATGGTGCAATATGTGAGATGCGATGTCTGTCTTATTCCCTGAAAAATTAGTTGGCTCAGTTAGTATTTTAGATTAGATCTAATAATAATTCTAAAACTATAATTTGTTTCAGTTTTTTCATTAGGTTTGGGTTTGAACAGCAAATGGGCATTTTGCAACTGTCAAATTGCGCTTTATAGACATTTTAGAGCAGCATATCAGCGCCTATCAGTTAAATTATATTTTTGCTTTATAAAAATATATATCTGCTAGTGAAAATGTATTTGTATTTTACTAGTGAAAATATAACTTTATCAAAAAATACATATTCACTGTAATATTTATACATCAGATGTAAATAAATAATGATAAGTTGCCAAATATATATATTACTACATATAGAAAAGTTGAAATCATGTAATTTTACTAGCACCTATTGTGCTAAGTAAAAATATACATTTACTGGTAAAGTTGTATTCCGATATAATTTCACTAAAATGAGATTGATACGAGACTGTTTTTTCTAGATTAGGAATACCAACATATAACTAAATGTATTATTTATTTATTTTGTTGCATTGAATCTAGTTGTCAAATTATCTATAGTACAATCTATAAAAACATTAAATTTATATGATTCAGCTAGTGTTGTTTTTGATTTAGGTATTCGATCTAAAAATTTAGATCGAATACCTAAATTTACATTCGTTGAATATTTCCTCTCATGTCTAATATTTTTTAAGCGTTCAAAAAGCAATAATTTGCAAAAAAAATAACACAAACGGAGCCGCGTCAAAAAACAATCTGTTCCTTTGAATAATAATGTTGGTGCTTTTGAAGGCAATGTTCCACTCCTTTTATTTATTGTATGTATAAAAATAGCTGAAGGAACTGATACCTGAAATAAATCAGTACATACATCTGAAGCAATTGTAGTTTAGTTCAGATTTATTATTTGAGGTCTGTTTTAAATTTTTTTATAAATATATTCTTGCTATGATTTTTCCATCTCGGCAGGCCTGGTTATAGTCTATTGTATCATTTTAATGGCTATTTATATATGTAGCTTCAGTTTTTATTAGTATTATAAATGAATAACGAATCAATCTCTTCATAAAATCAATTGCTAATAACAACAAATAGAAATAGAAGACGCATGGAAGCCTAAATATATATAATGTCTACAAGGCAGCTCAATGATATAGACGTATAATATGTGTTCGTATCAGGCATTCCGTGTACCGATTTATTTCAGATTCCCACCCGATACTGCCTCCGCATAAACGATTATTTATTTCACAATGAAGCCTTCTTTAGGGTCTTTAGGTGCTAAACGGAGCTCGAGAGAGACATAAACGAAACGAAGAGACGCCACAAAGAGTAACCAAATGATGGATCGACGGGGGCTTTATCGTCTTGCAGAGTGTGGCCAGTTTATTACGGTTGTAGTATGATGGGCGGCCACTTTTGTGGACCTGCGTCAAGCGTGATTGATAAGGCATACCTTTTTCCTTTGACCGACGCCGCTATCAGATCGAAACGGTGGGTAACAGCTAGCAGTATAGCCGTCGAGACGCTTTTTTAACTCTCGGTCGTAGAAGGTGAGCAGTGAGACGCGCTCGCTTTAAAACGAAACATTCTAAGCTAAATGTTCTACTCTGTAAATCGTATCATTTTTAATGAACGGTGTATATATGATAATAATATACGTAAACAAATGAAATATATTTAAATATAATAATAAAAATAAAAATTGAGCTTGCTCGATTTACTGGTAATGCGTTCTGTTGTTTCGACCAATGAAAAATTCGTATTCAAATATAAAACAAAATGGCCGACAGCAACACAAGCGTGACAACGGTTTTAAATAATATTGCTAAGCAACAATAATTTTCATTAATTAATCAAGTGCGTTTTTCGATTTGACTAAATATAAATATTCGGATTGCAAATTAACTAGGTGCGTTATAACTATAAAAATGAAATAATACATAATAATAAAACAATCTTCGTGTGGAAATCTTCAAATTTTGAATTCCGAGACCGAAAAGTGAGTTTTTCCTATTACAATACATAAACATTATCATTGCTTCTGATTTAATCCACATATTCATTAGATTTTACTGAAGAATTTAAAGTTAATCTCGATCAAACAATATGCTAATTAAATGTATTTTTTATCTATTGATATTTAAGGATTATCTTTCACGACGATCGCGTGACAATGATTGTGATGCAATCAGTTATTTAGCTAAAGAAGTTTGGTTTCATTTTTGCGTAGTCATCTTATTGCTCGCTCATGGCTTCTAAAAAATAAATATAAATAATAAAAACTATGTATTAAACAATGATTGAAATCTAAACACTATACTTACCATGATATGACAATAATTTTACGGGGATGCAAATATTTTAATTTTTAAATTAATTTTATATTTGTCCTAAAATGTCAGACATGGGCTCTCAACTTTTTGCTGTTTACATTTTTTATTCCATATAGTGATAATATTTAGGTTATTGTTTACACCAAGGTATATAAACAAAATAAATTAAAATCATTATTGCATCAAAAAAATAAATTACCACATTGTCTTGATATTGATAGCAGCCCTTATAGCTTCTACTTTGAGATTATTTTTTTCTTTTTATCATGTTTCAAGTCTCTTGTCGCCTTTTAAGAATCGATAGTGCTTCTATAATTGAAATTCTAATGGTTCAATTGCTTCTTCGGGCTGTGCAGCAAAAACGCGTATTTCTATATATGGATCTTTTACGATCGCCAAGAATCGCGTCGTAACTGCTTTTATGCCATTTACAATTAAATTAATGTTTATTAAGGTGCAATCAAACGGACGTATATTTTAAGTACTTTTATATCGTGTTAATATTGGTGCATATATATGTTTATCAAAAGTGAATCGTAAATATTTTATTGTAAAAAGTGTGGAGTTTATATCATGGCTTTATAAATACCCACTACATTACCTATTCATATCTAGAGACTTAAAATTAAAATAAATTAAAATTATCAAATTAGATCTAAGCCAGATAAGGCAAAAATAACAAAAAATACAAAAATTTAATCTTATATAATGAGTTTTATGATTTTAACCACCCACACAATTTGATATAAATATAATTTTAAGAGAGCATTTTAACCATCATTTCAAATAAACGAAAACAAGGATCCATGTACCTTAAACACAATATAATCACAACAATACAAAATAAATCTTATGACGAAATAATTGCATTATAATTGATATTGCACGGACCAGCTAAAAGCACCCATAAGTATAGCGGAAAAAATACTCTTTGTTTGGAAAGGACGCGCGGTAGGCCATACATTATATCCTGCACACATTACTATTGCTCTTTAAATCTTTGGTTATCATCATCTGAGTGGCCATCTTGATCGTTTTTCTTTAGACGTGAATTCATTTTGATAAGATTTGTCATGGGTTATTAATAAAAAAATTGTCGAACTTCGATGGTTCGGATGATTAACCTCGGTTATTCTCGATCGTCCAGTTTTTAACCTATGTCGGTCCTTCGGGAGTTCCTCAAGGGTACAGCTTGGGCCCTCTGCTCTTTATGTTATTTATTAATGACATATATAAGCCAGTTACAAATTCAAGTTTTCTTCTGTACGCAGATGATTTAAAATTGTATAAATGTATTCGATCTGTTCCGGACTCCTCTCTATAGAGTGATTTAGACTCTCTATGGAGATGAGCTTCCCTTAAACGTCTGCCCTTTAATGTCAGAAAATGCCATACTGTGTCATTTTCACACGATCTCGGTGTGAACATTTTGACTAGAGAAACTTCCACTAAAGATCTCGGGATCATTTTTGAGAGCAAGTGGAGGTTCTCACTACACATACACAACGTCTGTTATAAATCTTCTAAGATGCTTGACTTTGTTATGAGGAACGCCTTGCACTTTGACGATCCGTCAGTTATTCGCGTCTTCTATGACACCTTAGTTCGTAACATTGAATCGGGATCTATAATTTTGAATCTCCGAATAAATAAATATTTCCTTTTAGTGAAAAAGATTCAAAAAATATTTTTAAAATACAAAAGTACATTTGGTTAATATCCGTTCCTATATCTCAGCGCCTATCCATCTATTCTTAGGGAATTCTAGTTTTGATTACTTGAGAGTTGGGGCTAGGACGTCCGCACTTTCCGACTCGCCTATGGCTGCGGCCATCTGGCTCCTTAATACGCTGGCTGTTTGATGTTAGCTACGAGGAGCTAGTCCAGTTCGTATTATTTAATTTTGATATTTAATGATTTTTTGTTTTCTTCTTTATAGCAGTGACAATCCATAAGACTGTATAGGCATTACAAGAACATATTATGACGATTCACAGCCGACAATAATACAACTCGACACGCCAGCAAAGGCTCTCCAACTTCCAGGACCATCCATTTGCATCTATATGTGGTAATTTATATTTGTTTATAAAAAAAACTTATTAGCTTTCCCGGCATCTATTTGCCTTTATAGTTTCACTCCTTTGGCCTCAAAATCAGAAAACTTTGATCCAAGAGTTTTACTTCAAAATATATTCAACTATTGATTAATAGCGAAATTACACAATCTGCAAATAAAAAGATAATGTTATAGTTCAAAAAAAGTATTCGTCATAAAATATGTTAAAATATAATAAATTTTAATAGTACATCAACTTAAGAGCACTTACAATATTAAATATGAATTCGATGAAAAATTTAATTGGTAAACGGATTTTATTGAAAATCGCCTTATATTCAATATTTGAAAGTCCAATCCGATTATAAAGCTTGAAATGAAAATATGGAAATAATAACCCAGATTTATACCAAATTGATACGTGGCCGTTACACATTTTACGTGTTTACGTGTCGCATTTTTATTGCACATATGTATAATATGTGTATTACATAATAAAATTGCATATTTATACGTACATAAATATAAAATCCACCGTCCAGTTCAATATAAACAGTTAAGAATTATTCATAACGAGAGGAAAAGCTTATTTCCCATCGAGAATTTCAACGCGGATCAGAGAAGCCGAACATTTTCACGAATTTCGATAAAATTTTGAGATTACTTATTATTTTTATTTTATGACTACAATAGCGTTATTAATTTGATCATATACTTCGAGAGCTTAAGGAAACGACTGCTTGATTATGTATTAAGCTCGAGACCGTTCGGAGTTTGAATAGAGTATATTATTTAAGCTTGGAGTTAATTTGATGCATGGCCTGTTGTAGTCGACTGTGAAACATTGTTTTTACCTATGTTGACCTTGACCTTAGATATAAATTATTCACTGTAAGTAAAATTTATATAATAAATTATTCATTCATATAATAAATCATTCAAATAATAATATATTTGATTGTAATTTTATACTAGTTCGCTAAAAAATATTTTAGTTGCTTAAAAAGTAATTTTATAGAATTAAATACTAATTTCGAGATCTATAAGCATGTAATATAAATATATTATAGAGAAAATCATACGTGATTCTTAAATGTTTTTATATTTAATATTATTTTTTCTATAAAAATAACACAACATATTTACTGATTTAGATCGTAAAGTCTAGCTACGCCTCATATGATCATAGCCAATAAATGAAAGCATAGGTCTTGATGTAACCACCCATTTGAATATTACAAACTGTTGTCTAAAAGTTGTCAAGTAACGTAAAAATATAATGTTTATAAAAATCATAAAGTCTTGTAGGCGTCTTATGTTTATGCTTTAAAAAGTCTGTAGCCATTTCTACTTCTGGAAGTTCCCCTATCGCGTTTTATTTTGTAAATTTTAGTATATGTAGCAAATAATTTAATTGCACATTTATATTTTTATAATCAATACGGATTGTCTGTATCAGTAATTATTTAACATGCATTTCATAATCAAATAATTTAAATACAGCCAATTTTCCACAATCAATTATCAAGCAAAATTTATCTCATCCTTAAGCTCTATTCGCCAATAATCCCATCTTGAAAATGTTCCAGCATCGAACGAACAACTTGAATTTTCCCAACGTCCTATGCAGATTGCTTCTAATTGACACTTTTTCTAGGCCACGTCTAGATCACGTTTCGTATAAGAGCTTTCGCTCGTAATTGGGAACTCTCGCGAGCTACCGCTAAAGCTTTTAATTATATGTGGCACGTGCAAAAAAGTAAAAAAAAGAAACACAGCAAGAGCAACTATGGGTCGCGAAAGCTGCGTGACGTAGCAACGGCGGGTGCATTATAAGCAATTTAAATTCTAAAAGAGACCGTCTATATCATTGTTATAAAAGTCGAAGACTCGGAAGTCCCACGACGGTACTTTCGGGTAATATACGGCATGGCCGCGACACACAGTGCCCGGAATGAAACGTTAAAATTTCACGACGGCTCTTCAGTCAATGTTATTTTTATGATTTTTTACATATACTGTTAATAATATACTTATTGTTGGGAATTAACATCTAAAATAATACTAACAATACTTAAAAAAAATCAAAATATTTAATCTCATTTTTTTATGTAATCAGAAAGCAAGTTACTATTAATATTTACCGATCAATTTTTTTTTCTTATTTGTGTCCACTGTGATCCAGTTTATTTAATCCAAAAATTAGGCTTCTTACTTATAATTTATTTAGATGTTGGGACCACTACCTGAAAAAAAAACACTCAATAAAGCAATGAAAATCAAACGAATGTTTTGCTCTGTCCTTGAAATAATATTTAGTTAATTGTTTATTAGTGTAATTTATACAACACCAATGGTTCTCAACATATTTTTAAGCGCACGGAATTTATTGTTGTTTTTTTTTACTTACATATATAAAACACTAAATATATGTATATATGTACATTAAAATTAGTTACCGTATGTACATTACAATTACAACCGTCTGATAATTACAAAGGAGACGTACAACAATTCGATACAAGACCATTAGAGTCATTAAAGCTTATGAAAAACAGTGCATATATTGTAATAATTATTGATAATTGATTGCTTTCGAAATTTTTTGTGGCTATTGTGCAAGCTTTGGGCGTTTACTTGCTATTCGACCGGTTGAACATCAGCGGTAAAAATAATTAATATTATTTTTAAATTAACGCAGATACTTGCATATTTTAAAAAAATATTTATACCCATATTATTATTATTTATAATTTATATTACCAATAAATTTATAAATCAACCTTAAAGTATGAAGTAATTGCTAATTTAAATGCCTGTTTATGTCTTTAACACAATTTATTAAATGTTGCTTAAATAGTATATATTCAGATTCTTTACAATTAAACAAATATTAAAACTACTTTTAATTATTCATAAAAAAATTATATATGGTACTCTAATAATAATAATAATTTTTCGCTATCAATATTAACTTAACCATGTTTATTAGATCAAATAATTTTTTTTAACAATATTTTTTGCGGTTTAATTATTATAAAATTACCATACTAATTGAAAATTTAAACTATGACTACGTACTATCTTCATTAAATATGCTTAAACTTTCTGAGCGTTAAATTTGCATTGATTTAATGCAGTCTTAAAAGTTACATATTTAAATAGATTATTACGAACTGTTCTATAAAAAATAACTAATTATTTTTTGACTTTTACATTTATCAAAGTTACTCTTTATAAATATATTAATTGCCCAAAATAAACCGACTAAATTATTCATTTTATTTTATTATGTTTTTGTATTATTATTAACTTTTTCTGTACAATTTATAAATTAATTTCAGTATTTTATATATAAAACTTTTTTACAACACATATGATGACTAAATTTACTTTTACTTTTATGATTAAAATCGTGTTATTTTAAAACAATATAATTTAGTTCTTATAATTAAAAATAAAAACTAAATAATTTAGTTTTCTAAAGATTCAATACATAAAATGTTTGCTTTTCTCTCTAAAGCAATTTGTGCTTATATATTAAATTCGATGTTGTTTTTATCGTATTTTTTGTAAATCTTCAGATGCAGCATGACAGGTAATAGCTCAATGTGTTTCAACCGGGTAAACACAATCAATTAAGTGAAAAGTGAGACACCATACTGAAATAAAAGTCTGCAAATCAGTGATATAGTTTATTAACAAAAAACCACTATTACAAATAAATGTCACTATGCAAATCCCAGCTTGACTATTTAATTTCAATTTATTTTATAATCATTAATTTTGCTCTCTCTGATACGATATAAATTTAAAAAGACTAGAATCCAAATATTTCAAGTGCTATTCACCGATTTATACCACTAGTCTATCGTGCTGATATTATATCTGGTTACCCTTTGCTTTAAAAACGAATTAGTTCCTATATACAAGTATGTAGTAAAATAAAAGTATTAGTTCATTGTCCAGTGATCGGTATCTAAAATTAATAATAATTATTTTTTGTGTATTTTTACGTTCCATAAAGTTTATTTTATGTTCCCTATAATCGAGATTATTTATAATTTAACTTTAAAAAAAATAATTGCTCAATATTCAGCCATCGTTATGCATCAATAGAATTTTCGCTGAAGTGTAATTCTTAGAAAAGCAATATTAACTTCCAGCTATTTGCTATCGATACAAAGATTAATTAAAGCTTTACTCATGCAGCTATTTAATATCATAAACCGTTCAATCATCCAGGCATCTGGGGATAGATTTAATTCCTCTTAATATCCTGCAAAATTGGATTTTTCATTGTGCTTATTCTAGATATTTTTATCTTCGGTTTCTGGTAACATCAGCAAATTTTATTTCCTATTTTCAATCAGTATTATCAAATATACATCGATCTTGGTCTTCGTAAATTACCTAAATGAGAGTCAGGTGAATTCTCTGATTTAAACGTATCTCATTTTATGCAAAGCTTTCGCGTCTGATTTTAACCATTGCACTTTTTCCAGATGTGCTCATTGCTACAATGTATACTTTAAAACTTAGTTCGAATTCATTCAAAAGATATTCTATAAGAACTAGAAAGATAATCTGTGATTTAAATCACTTTATAATAAGATATTTTTAAGGGATTTTTATATATATATTTTTCTCAAAAGCTTTTTCTTACAGAAAACTTCATTTTAAATTACAATTTTAACGCTCATTTAGTTTACTAATTACAATTTTAATTAAGTGCTTTTAAAGTTTTTTTAATATAAAAAAAACTATTATTAAGTTATAAAATGCGATATTTAATTATTTAATAAATTATAAAATATTTTGCAGAAAATCTCTAAAACTTTTTATATTAAAAGTATGTAACTTGTTCTCTCTTAGGTTTAAAAGATATTTTTTATGATATACACTTCTAATCTTATGTTTCTTATATTTACTTTTTGACAATACTTAATTTTATATTTTGGCTTAGCTTTTACAGTAAGAGTTATGATATTTAAATAAATAACTTTTATTTAAAAATTAAACCCTTATAAATTTGAAAGCTTAAAATGTAAGCTAAATTTATGTACAAATATTTGTTCGTTTTACATATTAAGTAAAAATCTGTTTTTATAGCAAAAAAAAAACAATACAACAATATTATGAAACAATTACTTTATATTTATGATTTGACTAATGATTTTTAAATTTATTGTTATAAATTAATTAAATTTTTTTTAATATTTATTTTATACACTCTCTTTATTTTGATTTTTTGATAAGTACAGAAGTTAGTTACTTACTCATCAATTGTGCATATATTTTACTATAATATCTTAGTAGAGCCTTTTTTCTACTAATATATTGTTTATCTTTAGATTTTATAAAGACATATTTTTTATTTTAATATAAAATGTTACAAAAAGTTACAAACTTAAAGGCAAGTTCATCGAAGTAATAGTACAATTTATTTATGTAAAAAAAATAGAAAACTACATTAAAGTTTTTGACAATTAGATTGAATTTTTGTGTTTCAGCCGCTTTTTTTAGTTTTTTTTTGTCTCGGTCGATACTCAGTGTAGCTCCGCTTGGAGCAAATTTGACTAAACTCTCATTTATTTCAAATCGGAAGCAAAGTTTCTAATAAATATAGTACGCCTTACTCACACTTTTATATTTTCTTAGAGCCAGGGGAAGTCATTTGCCTTTCCTAATCTTGATCCTCTGGCTAATGCGATGATTTGGAGCGGAAACAGACTATTTATCATTGTCTTAAAAATATCTAGCTGTGATTTTATTTTGCGTAACGGCGATAATTTAAAACTAAAAAATGCAATCATGTATTATAATCTATCGGTTTATATATGTGAGTGCTTCTAATCCACTTAAATATACGATTGGCACGCGCGCTTGTACCATGCTACCGAAAAAACTTAATCTTTAAAATTCACAAAAAACGATTATTTTTATAAGCATTTAACACTGCAATTATTTTTTTCACAGCTAATTGATGGCTCCCTACAATAAAATTAAATTAAATTAAAAAATGATATTGTAAAATTCCTGTAATTTTAAATTTACTTGCTAATGTAAAAAAAGCAGAGAGCTTATATTTTCAATAAAAAAAAACAGTGCTAGGATTTTTTTTAAAATAGCAAAAATAAACGGCTGTCTGGTGTCTCGCTGTCATGAAACACCGCAGCTATCTGAAACGTATGCGCGTCGAATTTTATGCTTTTTTTTATCTAAAACTTATTATTCGATAATTCTCATCTTTTTTAAAAATAATTTTAATAAATATTTATTAGACTATATTACATATATATAAACTAAAATACTTTGTAAAGTAATAGTAGTACTTTATAGGGTAGAAATGGCAATTAAAGTGTAATCTATATTTGATTTGAAATTATCGCACATTATTTATTAAAAACGTATGTTTTTTCACTTTATTCAGACATAATTATTACAAATCTTATTATCTGATTAAACTCAAGCTGAGTTATACATATTACATAAACGTTTAATTCGACTTTCAGAATGTTTACACATTGTAATAAAAATTACATCGCATACATGCAAACGTCTTGGCGGATAACTTCAAGAGGAAAAGTTTGCGTATTTACGACGAAGACATTTAACACATCTGCTGCTGCTTCTGCTGAAAGAAGGGGGCAACACCTGTAGGGTTTAATGGGATCATATCGCAACTTTTAACACTTTCGCATATTCTTTGCAAACGATCTAGCGTATTTTTATTTCGGTTAGCGATGCTGCTAATGCAGAAGTGATAAATCAGCCTCCTTTGTCAAATCCCCGGTCCAATTTGTCGGTTTGACATTTTTTCGCGGTATAAGGATGGCCATCAATAACGTTTTAAAGGCCATAAATGACGTGAAATAGTTCCAGGTAAGTCCTCAGGATCTCTTAAGGAAGGCTTACCTGGCCGACCCTTTACGTTTATTTGAGACACGCCTCATTTATTGTTTTGTCCGGTGCATTCTTGTGAGATTGTGTAATGGATGGAAATATCTTGTATAAGTGAAATTCTTTATTTATACGTATGTTTAAAACATTTATTATTTGATGTAGTGAAATGTGTGGAAGCAAATTATATAAGCTTCATTGAAAAATGTCTAAAATTTGTTTGGTAAACCTTTATAGTCAAAAGTGAAAAGCAAAATATGTTATTAATAATTTCAATGAATTTCTTGATCAAACGGAATTGATGTAAGTCTATTTAATTTATTTTTCACATAGACGATATTGAAAAATTTTAATATCCGAAATTCTCAATCGGCGTCCATATCTGGCGTCGACATTCGTCTGTACGGGCTTTATTACTTTTCCCCGCCTCGTGGTATTATATTATACCAAAAGATGCATTATTCATGTGCCTGCTTCGAGTCTTGTCCTTCTTGCACCAAATTTTAAAACGCTACGAGACACGTGTATCGTGCAAGATTTATGCTTAAGTAGGAAAACGCCGGAAAAGCATGTGTGTGTGCAGATAGTTTTCCACCTCGGACTGGTTGTGGGTGAATCCTTTGAAGAAAGTTTGACCGTTACGGTCTGCTCGCGGATTAGGAGTTTAACCAACACGTACTTTTGTATTATATATACGTTATATGAAAATGATTAAAATATAACCAAAAAACTTATGGAAAAAATCGTCAAAAGAGCAAAAGGAACCTTCAATTAAATAAATATACCTGTACCATATTTTTTCTTGCAAATTATATAGTGTTAATACCAACACGATATTGAAATTGTATCTGAATGTTTTCAAATTGGGAGAATATAATTATAATGTTGTACAATAATTATATATGTGGTTTTTATAGCTCTTCTTAAACTGACAGATAAATATGATACAATAAATTCTAATAAAAATCTAAATAAAGATCAAATTTGTATGAATTAAAATATTTTACCCATTCAACAAAAAGTTTTAGGCATTCATATAATAATAACTTATATTTATAAGCGCGCGTACGAATCTCTTTGCCGTAATGTGTTGTTTTTTAAAGTGGATCAAATCCTCGAGAGCTTAAGAAAAATACACCGAGCAAAGTTTCCAAATAAAACTGAAGAGCTGTCAGAAGCTTGGTAAAGTGTTGACTTGGAAAACTTCACTCGGCAAAAGATTGAGAAATTCGACAAACAAAAACTTACAAGCAAGTTTTTTAATGTGGTGAATTCAGATTTTTCTCTTAATAACTTTCATTGAATAATATTTGTCTACTGCCCAATAGGTAGTACTAAAAATAAAATATAATTGTTTTATACCTACATATTTTTTTAAAAGCTTTAAAATCATCTTAAAGAAAATACTATGTATTTTTTATTATTATATATTTTGTTCTAAATTAAATTAAGACCATACAGGTTACCCCAATGCGTCACAATGGTCGAAAACAATAATTGTATTTTTTCAATACACAAAATACATATATAAATAAAATAATACATATAAAGAAGCAAAAAAAATCATAAAATTTCAAAATTAAATGATGCGAACCGGACCAGCTCCTCGTAGCTGACATTAAACAAGTCAATGCGCGAGTTGGCCCTACAGTTTTCAAAAGAGGACGCGATCGTGACTTTCAATAACAAAGCTATATACATAAATATGTAAGTTTGTTAGCTTTCACTTAGATATTATTTTCTCTTTGAAATAAGCATAATTTATTTGAATCTTTTTTAAATAATTATCAAACCATTTTAAAACTATTTTACTTATACCTATAATTTTTATAATTTCTTTAACATTATATTTCTGTCTATTGTTTTAAAAGCACTCTTAAAATCCAAGAATAATCCACTTTATATATGTTTATATCTTGTAAAAATTTCACATCTCAAGTAAATCTTTAAAAACGTCCAACTTGACAAAACTATTTCTCTGTATAATGACACAGAAGTGCAGATAAATCTAAAAGTCAGCAACAGAGAAAATAAAATAAAGGGGTCAATAAACTATTTTTAATCCTTTCTGAAAGGATGGCAATTATTAAATTTGTATTTACACACAAACAATAAATATTTAAATTCGTATTTTGTCTATATAAATATATTTTATAATACAAGTATTATATATTAAAGTTTTACGATTAATGGCAAATTAAAATAAAGCTCTATTTCGTATCAAAAATTCAAGTCTATATCTTTAAAAGGAACCAAATACAAGCGTTAACTTTATGCCAAGTCACATAAAAGCTCGTTCGGGGGCCCGGTCAATTTACCGTAAGACTCGTTTTTTATTAAAAAAAATAAATCAAATTTTTTTTTAATGCAAATTAAGCTTGTAAACAATTTTTAGATACAACATTTTTCAGTAGCATTTTATTTTGCAAAGTTATGACATTTTTAATTTTTACATTGGCCGCCATTTTGTAAAAAAAAATTATATATTTTTTTCATATAAAACGTATAGGGCGTGCTTGGTAGTTCTATACGATACTAAAAATTTAATTTTTAATCTTTAAAACCAAGCAGTTAAGAGCGTTAACTCTTCTGAAAGTCTCAAAATGGCTCGTATGGGGGTCCGATCGAACTGATACATCGCTTGTTTTGAAGCAAAAATCTATTTTTTTATATTTTATTTGGATTTAGTTTAGACTTTTAAACGTTTCATGTATAGCAATCTTTTCGTTAAAATGTAAACCTACTGAGTTACGAGTGTTTAAATTTTTATACTTGTCGCTATTTTGCAAAAAATTGACACATTGGATTTTGCTACCGAACATATACAATGTTAAAAAACATATTTTATTATATTTTTGTAATGCTAATATACTGTAAAAATATATTATAGTATAACAAGACTTCTAATTTACATTTATTTTGCTTTTTTTTATGAAAACGTAAATTATTAAAAAAAAATATTTCCTACTCAAATTTGTGGAGGAAACATTATTAGTATATACACCAGAATTTTTTCTAGTCTAGTTTCTTTTAGGTTTGAGTCATTATACTTATTTATATTGCATTTTTATAATATAGTAATATATATAAGCATTTACAAATATTTTTGATTCTATGAATAATTTTAAAATTGTGCTATGTATTATATTTTTTTATGAAAATAATAAATATAAAAGTTTTGCTTAATAAACTGTTTCTATGTAATCTACTATGATTTTTCAACGAGTACAATACCAGTCACAGAATAAAAACACAACAAATCGCAGGGTGTCTAAGCCGGCAACAATGAAAATGCAAGCGTTTGTGTAGTAACGTTTGAAATCCTAAGAAATCCTATTATGCAAAGCTGCGAGCAACATTCCGTGGAAACCCTTATGGTATTTTTTTAATATGATTTACGTAGGTCACTAATCCGGACATAACCCTACCGAGCCGTTACAGTTATCATTGGTGCGGTCGTAAACCGTCGGTTGGCGTTCCGGGACACTATGCAAACAGTGATGAAAGCCGATAGTAAAATTTGGCATTAGCCTAATTTGCGATATCCCTCATTATCCCTTTGCGTGGTTTGCCTACTTAATCATGTCCTGGAATCTGACAGATCCATGGATCTAAAGGGGGCGATTCAGCGACAAAAACTTGTAAAAGCTTCAAGCCCGAAGCTTTCGAGTTTACGACTGGACCAAATCTAACTAAACAGAAAGTATTTTAACACGATTTTTCTCCGCCGCATTTCTAATCTCTGAAGGTGGCGATTTTTTATTGATTAATCACAAAAAATAAAACCTTTCCTCAAACACAAAAATTTTTTTAGAAAAAGGTTTTTCCCAACAATAGTGAAAGCATCGAAGAAGTAACAAATTTATTTTTATGCGATGATTTTCTCAAAATAATAATTTCGAAAACGAATTTATATCATCGGCAAACATTTCACAAATAAAAAAATGGAACGACATGACAGTAAATAAACTGAAAAAGTAATTTAGTTTATTTATTAAAATAAGTATAGTTCATAAAGTTTTTTTAAATGAATATTGGGCAACGAACCCTCATAATCGAGGCGCCGATATTTCGAAAAATTATGTTAAAGGTTAGATTTAGACAAATTTAACTTTTTTTATTTTGTTAATTATTCAACAATTTAAAATAGTACAGATAGGTTGGCAAAAGTGAAACCAATTCTTGATGACTTTTTATGCAAATTCAATCATGCTTACAAGCCAAAGCAAAACCATTCACTGGATGAGGGAATGATTCCATGGTTAGGTACACATTTTTTGGATATTCAGTCCTATGCAAATAACCAAATATAGAATATTAAATAGAACTGTATACGAGTCGTATAACGGTTATATTTTTAATTTCAAATTATACACCGTAAATGCAGGTAGATTCGTAAACACGGTGATGAATGTATTAAATCGATATCTGGACAAGTGACACCGTGTTTATGCTGACAATTTTTATAATAGCGTTTTACTCGTAAAATATATATTTTCATGAAAAACAGAACTTTGTGGAACTATCCGTAAATATAAGGAACTGCCAGAAAACCTTTAAAATATTAAATTAAGGCCCCTACAGATGAAACATGCCAGAAAAGGTGAAATGCTTATCTAAATTTTGAAAATAAAATTTAAAAATGATACATACTTTTCATAACAGTCAGATGATAGACACGAGAAAAACAAACAGAACGACCAGCTTTATATTATATAAGCCTCAATGTATTATTGACTGTAATAAATATATGAGGTGTTAATCGCAGCGAATAATACCTAGTATTGATTATACCTAATATTTTGAAAAACAATGGAATAAACAAAATATTTTGTTTTTTCATTTATTTCAGTGCGCATTGTTTTATTCATTCAGTGTCATCAAAATTTGAATCATAACAGTAAAATTAAATTCAAAGATTTTCTTTTGAATAAGGCTAAAGTATGGATGCAGAATTCAGTGTAATTTATCGATTCTGTAGCTATTTTACCGGCTTCTATCATATTTTGTCGTGCCTGTAGTGTCGATCCACCAGAAAGACTTTCGGATGAGTTGAAAAATTATCAGTCAATAATAATAAAATGTGGGGAGTAATATGTAAAAATAAAGTGTAGTGTTTGTGCATAGTGAATACATGTGCAGAAGTTGTGAAATTTCTCTTCATATTGCCGAATGTTTTTATACGTATTACTCAATATATATATATTGAAATTGATAAAAAAAGTGTTAATAATAAAAATAAATAAAAATAAGGATATAGTGTAGTTCATAAGTGTAATTATAAAAATAAATGTGATCGTGACAGTGGTACGCTGAAAACGGACGCCGAAAAATTTGGTGAGTGCAATTTATATTATATAATTAATTGCTATTTTTTACAAATCGTTTTTAACAAAAAATTTAAACATATATAATTAAATTATAAAAAACTGGTTTATAATCATCGTGACCATTCAATTTAATCTAAATATTAGGAATGAAAAGAACATATTTATTCGTTCTTGATTTTATTCCTCAGAGATTCTTTTAAGCGCAATAATATTTTTTTATTATATGATTTAATGACGGCAATAAACTAATACGGCGATAGTTTATCACAATTGTAGCTTTTTTTTCCTAATTTTCTAATCTGTGAATCATTGAGGCTTTCCAAATGGTGCGGAAATATCAAAATAACAAATACTCCGTAAAAATGTACATTAATGAATGCCATTTCTTGAAAGTTCTTAGGTTAATGTGTTATCTAATTTATATATACAGAATTTCATGTAGAATAACTTTGTTAATTGACATGCAACATCAACCGCAATATTTAGATTTTTTTGATTGGATTGATTTTTGTTTAGCTAGCTAAATAGTTTGATCCTAAAGTTAATTTCTGTTCAAGGAGTGTAACATTAAATATTATTTTTTAGATTAAATAAATAATTCAGATTCATACATTTCATAAAAAAATTCATGTGCCCAAAAAAGGCGATGGTTCATTCTTTGCATTGCGACGCAATGGGATAAATCGACTCTTTTTACAAAATTTTGCAAAAAAATATTATGTATTTTTTATCTGATATTATGTAGAAATAGTATACTACCATTTTTCATTAACGTGTAGAGTCAAATTTGATAGTATCTATCTCAGTATTTTAAAAAAAAAACGCATGATGCAGGACTCGAGCCTGAGTCCACCGAAACTATACAGTGTTCTTTCAAGACTCGTACACGACTCCACGGACGTTAAGCTGTTAATTAAAATAATTATAAAATATTTTTTGTTTTCCGTGTTATGCTATCGCAAATTGCTTTAGCATTATTTATTTCATATTAATTATGTACATATTTCTTTTTAATTATATTTGTTATAACAATACACGTTCAAACTTTAAAAATTGTTATCAAACTTAATAATATAAACATGGAAAGTAAATATTTACACCGCTGCGCTACAAAAGCTACGAACCACTGATTCACCATATCGCGAAATTACATACTTTCACACGTGCCGGATGATGTATCGACATTGTAGATATTATATTAATACAAGAGCTAAGGTGGTCGGAATTTTCTCGCTCGGGCCCCCGGGGAAATATCCGGGAAAACGGTCGCTTTTCGGGGATTTTCCCGATGCGTTCACGCGCCGCTGACCAGCCGCATACCTTTTAGGATTAATTCCACTTAACATGTAAATAATCAACGTATTAAAATGCCTTGAAACGTCCGGCAGTACTCCTTTTGCTTGCCAAGAGCAGACATGACCCGTGGGAAAATGCCCTCACTTAAACGCCGACCCTGTACTTTTGTAATACAAGGTTTGGTATTATCGTACCTAATGAAAGTCACTCGCTTTGGTGCTTTGCAAAATGTTTGTAAACAATTGATAATACAGTTTTGTGGCGAAATTTACAAGGGACGGTCACTCTGAACCCAAAATTTATATTTTCAATAATCTTATATTTTTGTTTTGTGACGGTTTTCTGCTGTAAATTTATAATCAATCACCTGTTTGTATATAGTCTAAAGTCTGTTAAATGAATTACTACTTGCTTTAATAAATTGGTATAGTTTTTACTTAAGATTGTCTGACGCCCTTTTTATTTGATAAGGAGCATTGCAGCTAAGAATTTTAATAATAACGGTAATCATTTTAGGTAATTTTTCTATAGAGTAATAAATATGGATTTAAGTCAGTCGTTTGCTATCGAACCTGTTTTGTATAATGAATGCAATAATTATACCAATATTACCGATAGAAAAACAATCAATACTGGTAATACCGTTATTGGCATTATTATAAGTATTATAATTATTTAACTGAAAAAGTGTTTTGGATGCCTCCTGAATTTTTATACTAGGAGCCAGAGCAACACTCGCCAATTTATTTCAATAAAATATATCACTCATTATTTTTCCCAATTACGATTATTCGAAAGAAGCTTATTGGAAAAGGGTGCGTAGTAAATTGAAGATCTGCTTGTTAAAAATGGAACATATTTCTTTAAAAAAATATAATTATATGCTTATTGTTAACATTTTTGTAATTTATTTACGTTATTTTATGTTAATTATAACACGTTTTATATTGATTTAAAAATATTGCAATAATATTTATTTTCGAAAGATTTATCTCTTTTATACAAATATATCTTAAGTCTAGATAACATTAATTAAAATTTAAGTTATAGTTGTTTATGTAAATATTATAAAATAAAAATTATGTGAATACTGTATAACCCAAATAATTTGGTCTAACATTTTTTTTTTTGTAAAAAAATTTTGTGCATTCTCAATAATGTTTGGTAAAAAAAATCAATAGTATTTAGTTGTTACAGCAGTAAAAAAATATTTTTATATTTATTTACTTAAAAAGTTCGATTTAAAAAAACACCCGTCAACATATTTTAATTATTTTATATTTTAATTATATCCTTTGGTGAAAATTATCTTTAGTTGGTAATAGTAAAAATAATATCATTTTATTAAAAAAAACATACATTTTGCATTAAAATTCAATTTTTTAAATACGTTTTTAATTTAAATATAATTATTGAGACATATTTATTGCTAATATTTAATAAATTAATTAGGTGAAAATACGTCTGAATGAAGACATAAATGTAAAAATAATGGAAATAATTTTGTGTATGTAATACCTGCTTTTGTTTCACTTCGCCAGTCATCCCTATCATAAAAATGCCTTTTCTCTGAAATCTGCTAGGTACCGTTATATTTGCCTGAGATATAGCAAATTTATTCCTTTTTAAGTAATGTAGGTTCTAAGCCATAGATATATGGTTTTCAATAAATAAGATGTACTGTTTTCAAAAAAAAATATCTTTGCTGCTACCGGTAATTCATTTTGTAATTCCGGTAATACCAAATATCAATTTTTGCCCCAATACTAGTACTACCGGTATTGCAATCTATATTTTCAACTGACTTAAACAATTATGTAAAATTGCTGTGTGTTTTTCTATTATGCACAAACATTTTTCTAATGGGTGTTTCTTAAGTAAATCCTATAACGTAACATTTACACAAAAATGTTTGTAAAACTCGGGCGGAATTCCTTTATTGTTGATAAGCAATGTAAGTTTTTTTGTTTACGTCCACTTGCTGACAATAATTTATTAATTTATGTAATTTTTTCTTATTCTAGAATAAATTTATTAGTTTAAATATACATTATTAAATATGTAGTTTAAACATTACTAATTTGTAATTAAAGATAGGCTTAAACTTTTGAATACGTGACTTTTTTTGAACTGATACCATGAATTATATTATCATATAATATATACTTATAGTTTTAATTATTATGCCTTTAATTAATTCATAATTATTATAATTTATATTATATTATTGTATCAATTAATATAGTTTGCTTATAAACATTCGAAGATATAAATATTTTACAATATGGCAGAAAATTAATATTTAATACAAATAAAAACATTTAAAAATGATCACTTAAAGCTGAACCGAAAACCTGAAAAAAAAATTACGGTTTGATGCACTGCTTCTAATCCTCTCAAATTATTAGTGAATTGATTAGATTAAACAAATTAACAATTAATGAAAAAAAAAACAACTATAATTTATGATATTTAATGATATTGTTTACAATCACTGTAAATAATTATTTAATTACAAAAAGTGATTTCATAAAATTCTTATGCTTACTTTTAGATACAAAATTATTTTTTATAGCCAATTTGTTTATTATAAAATAATATTACCTACGTTAAAAATTGTATACAAGCTTAAAAATATATTATACTATAAAACCAGATTAAACATTTATTATGCACATATTTATAACCATCTAACATATATATTTATCTTGCGTTTGGGGGTTTACAAGTAAATGTAAATCAAAATCACTTCAGGTTATGCAAAATATTGCTAAAATTGCCTTTTGGTGCTCACACAAAATACCATAATTTTTCTTACGTATAATTCTACCAAAATATGAACTAATAATGGTAACCAAAAAAATGCTAGAGGGAAAATTGATCTGTTTGCCACAAATTCTTTAAAATATATAGCATTTATAACATTTAATGATTTACTAAAATCAACTAGGATTAATTGCAAATAAATTAGAAAAAAAAAATTTATTCAAGCAACTTTAAGCAAATAAAATGAAGTTAATAAATAATACATATTTCGTATCACTATAGGAATGTTATTTTTTATTTCCTTTACATCCTTCTTATTTTTTTTAATTAAATAATAAATATTTTAAGTGTACTAGATGTATACGTATTAAATTTATAATAAATCAAATTGTAGCTGCAAAATTTCTTATTCATGCAGAATTACGTAATATTTTTTTTTAATATATTATCAGCACATGTGCTTTTATGCACATATAAGTCTCGGTCGATACTCGGCGGATCTCCGCTGGATGCAAGTTTCGCTAAATTCTTGTGTTTTTTAAGTCAAAAATGAGGTGGTAATTCTCTAATTAAATTCCAGATGAAAGGAGTTCAATGCCTAGCAAATAATCTTCTACGTCATTTAATTATAGATGTTTTTTCTCATTTATTTATAAACTAATTTAATGTATAAATTTCACGTTATATAATTGAAGTTGAAACTTACTATTTAAATAGCGCTAATTTTATATTTATATCGATATAAATATAGAAACGTTTTTTTCCTTTCTCCTACGTGAATATAAGAGAGGTATTAGATTAGGCGTATTTTTATTCCAATAATAGTACCCATGTTAACCATTCAATAGCAAAATATCAAATCACAGGTGCAGATGTGGTAGAGCGGTAATAACGTTACGCATTTATAACCAAAATAGTAATATCCTTATAAAAAATACTATCGTATTTTTTAGATAACGATTTAGTAAAGAAAGTTGTAATATCAGTTCTTCCAGTTTCGAGACAATTTAATTTTCAACTTGAAAAATTAAATTTTATTTATTTTTCTATAGCAATAATAGTTCATAAATAAAGATCTTTTAATATATTTATTTTTATAATGTAATTAAAATTTATGTATAAATTCATTTACCTTTCACGTAGAATTTTATAACGTATTATAGTGTAAAATTTCAAGTCTGAAACGTAGATAGCTCGTAAAATTCGCTAGTGGCTAACCTAGAAAAACGTCCATAGCGTGCTGATGGGTCTGGCTTTATTCCAAAACATAAAATCAGAACTCAAACGTGGAAATGACCAGACAATGCCGTAAGTTTCAGATTTTCAACCTAGAGACATACCCTAAGGCTTCAACGTTGGAAATAAATGAGTTTGATTCGTATTACATTTTTTTTAATATTTCCAAGAGACTTTAACTTTGCGCTAGTTCATAATTATTTAATTAAATCATATTTTATGTCAGATTACTTACTTTTTAATAAGCTCATAAAGCAACTAATTCGTTTAATATGAACTTCAGAAAACTAATCCTATTATCTGTTGATATTGAAGTGAATTATACAAAATTAAACAAGACGCCACTGAGCTTATGGATTAATAAATATCAAAAATAGAATTTTGGGAAATTACTGACTAAATTAATTAGTTACACTGTATAAACAATAAATTCTTATATTTATAGCTTTGTTACTAGGAAATGGATAATGTATTTTCAGTGATATTTAAAGCTGGGACAGTTTTTTTATGTCATGGGACGAATGGGTTTTGTTTCTCTCCAGTATAAAATAAACATGAATTGATGTCTTTCATATATTTTTTATATTGATTGCAATTTTAAAAAATGCTCTTAAGTGTTAAGCAAATATACTTAATATGAATATCTAAGACTCTTTTGCATATTAACAAACGTAGGAAAGTTAAAAACAAACCCTAAAAAAGTCTGAAAATACTTTTTTTTATTTTCGCACAAAATTTGCACCTAGACATGACTTAAAAAGTCTAGTATTTATTGCGTTATAAAAGCTTTTAAAGAACTGTAAAAAATATATAACATTGCTCTATGATATTACCAATAAAAATGTTAAGATTCGCACAATAGTTGCATAACCAAATGTCTGGTATTCAATAAAAAACAACTTTAAAAGTTTAGTTTTCAAAATGACTAAAAAAAAATTTAAAAAATATATAATAACTCAACAAATTGACAATAAAAAGTTTGAGAATCACACAATATTTAGACAACGGTAACTATTAAATTCCTAGGACTATTTTGTTTATGAATGATAAAAAAACGAACCTAGTAGAACCTGTGCAGTAAGCGCTGAGATCATTCAAACGTTTATTTCCAACTTATGAAAAGGAAATAGCAACGCGTTTCAACAAAAGGCTTAATAACAATAATAGAATACTTGATAGCGCAAGTGCGTGATTCACAATTACAACAATGATGCAACAACATACAACAGATGCCATAAATATTTCAAATTTAACCGCTCGGCTAGCATCCACCCGTTAACCGTTCGCTAAGCACTTTTATGCATACATAATGCATTGACAATGCGTCCAACCAGCGTAAAAACCAATATTGTATTCTATGCCTTGCATTTACGATTTATAAAATTCAGCTTCAGATTATACTTCAAGGCGTGAACATATTTTGTTAGTTGACTATGCAAGTGATGCAATTTGCATCTATGATTTGCTAGAGATGCAGAAGTACTATTATATTGTATTATATAAATAAGATAGTTATAAAACGCAACCTTTAGGGGGAGCGGGCTCTCTGGTGATGAAGCATCTGTTATGTTGATCTTCTGGAACGTTGAGGCGTAGTAACTCATGCCTTTTTGTTCCTTCGTGTCTATTGGGAGGCTCATATTCACGATGCAGCTTTTTGCAGTCTCTGTGTGAAGAAAAGGCTCTTTCGAGCTCATCAAGCGAGAAGTTTTTATGAGACATAGATTTCGGAAAATTATTTTACCCATTAGCAAGTCATTTCTTATTTCGTCACGCTATTGGAATTCGTTTTTTTTGTGACCATTTGGGCGCCACAAACTATTTTTGTAAAATTAAATAATACAACTTTCGATCTGTATTATATTATAAAAAAAAATCTGATGTGTATTACGATATTTAACTAAGTTTATTTTATATATAAATAGTAAATACCATATTTATCTCTGTAACCAAGAAATAAAATATTGTAGTATTTTTAGTTTAGATACTTGTGCATTATAGCACATATATTTTAATATGTATATATTTATATATGTTGAAAATACTCATATAATACCCAAGTATAATACAAATACGCCTTACACATAAAAATCACACAGCACATCATCCCTTTTAAGCACACATGACGAGTGACACGGCGCCGAGGGTTAGACATAACATTAAAGAGCGCGGATGAAGTCTTTGTTACGTATGGTTAGCCGCAGCAGGGTTGAATTACAAATTTATCAAGGGGCTGATGAAGGGTCCGAAAGGCAAAGGGACACGACATGGAAAAGGATACGTGGAAATGAGGTTGAGACTAATGAAGATTAAATATTTTTCCGCGCCCAATGCTTGCGAACGCACTTTTCGCACCCTTATTCGCATTCCCCGAGGATTTTAACAAAAGCGTTAAATGAATACTTGGAATAATGTCGGAACATTACTGGAATTCATATCAATTTGTTCGCAGTGTTAAAAGGGAGACATCTATTGGACAGTTGAAAAACTAATTAATTTTATTATTAAATATAAATTCGTAGATTCTGAACTTGACTAAATTTATATTGTAGAATATATTATTTTTTATTAAAATGGAAATTTTCAAAAAGCGGCAACATTAAAACAGACTAGGAATTTTCGTATATTTTTATCGCACGTGTTATTTATAGAAATATACAGATGCTATACTGGTGTCAGTATCTGACGGCTGAGTCAAATGCATAAAGTCCAGGTTGATCAAAAAGGTTGTAATCGGTAGTCGAGAAGTGAGTTAATTCTACGTTTTTTTTTATAATTATTTATTTATTGCTATTTTATATTGCATTTATAGCAAACTATAAAAATAAATCAGTGATTCTCAACGTTTTATTGCTTTGATTTATTTTACTATTTTTTTGTATTAGTATTATTTTACATGTTTATTATATATTATTCGGCTTTTGTGGATTTTTTGTATCAATTCAGAGGCTTTAGCGGCAAAAAGGGTGGGTCTTTTCAATATTTTGTTTCGTACAATGAACAAATTCTACGAATTTCGGTCATTGTAGATATGGCCGATATACATAATATTTTCAAATGTTTTTCGAATGCGTAAAAGCATTTTTTTGTTAAGAAGAAGCGTCTCATTGTGTCGCATTTCGAATCAAAATAAAGGCGCATCAAGACCATAAATTTTGGAGCGACACTAGTCACTAGAGTATATTAAAATAAATTTACTAATAAAAAACGATCACATGTGTTGCTCAAGTATACAAATTGTTGTATTCCAATTTTTTTCTAATTTTATTCAGATAGTATAATATTATATAAACGAATAATATACTTAAAAAAATCGAATATTTGAATATTCGAATTTTTGAGCTTCGGTACCTATTCAGGAGAGTCACCAACCCTTGTATTTGTTTAAGTAAGGTCCACTTTATTAAAATGTTAATAGACGTATTTTCGAATACGCAATATTTCTTTCTTACGCTGAAGGTTTTTTTTTAATTCAAGGGACAGAAATCAATTATTTTAATTTGCTGTTTAAGCAACGCAACATTTATGAATGATCCTGACACTATCAAAATATAAAATGTAGTAATAAATATAATATATAAGGCATACTTTAAAAAAAAATTAACAGAGCAAAATCGTGTGTAGGAGTGTATTTTTATATTAAAAATATGCTTTAATTAAATAATTAATCTTGTTTGTGTAAAAAAAGTGTTGAATAGCTTTTCATTATTTTGTAAATGATTTACAATATTTAACCCATTGGTGTAGCTGTACATTTAGATGTTAGTATAGAGTTAAAATTTGCAGGGATAAATTCCCTTCTTCATTATCAGTTCGTGCACCACTTAACATTCTCATAGATAAATTAAAATCGCTATACTTTTTTATTAAGAAAAGTGTGAAAATCAATAAAAAAATAAAATAGAAAGCAATAATCTCAAATATTATGTTAACATAATAAATTAATAAAGATAAAACTTTACTCTTTGTGAAAATGTTTGTATAAAGTGACAATTAATATATATTGTGTGGTACACAAGCAAAAAACATGCTCATTTCTCACTTGTGTACTACTTTTTTATATCTAATACAAATGAGTTTAGATATTTATTTTTATATGTTCTTAAACTTTGCTTTTAATGTTTTTAATTATTGCTTAATATAGTTTTAAATAAATTTACAATTAACTTCTGCCATTAAAAAAAGTAAATCTTTGTAAACATACGTTTATTTATATAAATATATTTTGCTTATGGTGTGGCTAAGAATCTAAAAAAAGTTTTGGTTTGCCATTAGTGAAAAAAAAGTTGTAATACAAAATTAAGCAAATTTTATTCTGATTTATTTTATTTACTGAAACTCGCGTTTTCAATTATTCTTATCTTTATACTTTTACCAAGTGATAAATTAATACAAAAGTTTGGAATTAGATTTTTTTTATTGAATAATCAGCATTTTTTTAATTTGTCAAACCCAAGTTTATGTATAATGTGTGATATATGCTTTTATTTAATCTTTTTTATGGTAACAATTAAAACATATCTTGAAAGTCCAACATTTTAATATTAATTTAACAATTACGTACATATTTTTTTTGGTATATTTATACAGTAAGTTGAACAAATATAAGTCAAATTACAGTAAAAAAATTATCAGCTGCTGCCTTTAATTTTTATCACAAAAGCTTCGGTTTTCAAGAAATATTTTTCTATAACTATATTTTAAATTATAAAGAAATCATATTTTACAATTCAATTTCAACAAATTTATAAATTATCAGTTAATTTTACAATAAACCTTTTACCTTCTAACCATTTATTAACCAAAATATTACCCAATAAATACCGTCCTATTATATTTTTCAATCCTTTAAAGATAATGAGATATTATATTTTTATTTTTCATCACAAATATATTTGGAGTATTGTCATAATAATAATGATAATTTCCTTTAAAAATCATAGCAAATTTTGCTTTTTTATTACAGCATTAAATTAATTATTAAAAAATACAAATTGAAGTTTTTTTCCAATATTTTGTTAAACTGCAAATTGAAAACTGTTACAGTCATCAATGCTATCTATATATATTATTATATTAATTAATGCCTTACTCTAAAGTGTATAGTTGTAAAAGAGATTCGTTTATTTTAGCTCAGCTTGTATGTGGGTATAACTTTATATTTCGTATTTTAGTTATTCACGTTTCTTTTGTATAAAATAAAACAACGATTTTTTCAACGTTTCCTTTTAATGTCTTGAATGCCTCATGAATTTATGCAATAAATTATCCCGTTAAGTGATTCGCCTAATTGCTTCCAAATCCAAAGTAACCGTCTGAAAAGAACCGTGAAAGTGCTTTCAAAGCAAAACTTAAGTATTTATCATCATAGATCTTAGCACGCAAAAAAGTTAACAATTACTCAACGCATTAATCGTCGGTTATACAACGTTGAAAAGCGGTCGGCGTTAATAAATCAGGAAGTAACGAGAGCCGGAAGAGGTCGCACGCAGAATAGATCAATTGCCGAGAGCTTAACCTATTAAGTGTCGTTGCGGCTCAGCGTCGTCTGATGTGTGTATTGAGCTCAAAGCAGCGGCACTCGTAAAAATTTGCCCTCGGGGCGAAAAGGTGTTAATGGTCGGCACCGGCGGTGCCTTTTGTCGGCGTCTTTGCACCATTATTTAAAGAACTTCGTTAAGAGGTATGTAGATTGGACAGGTAGGGAGGTAGCTATCCATATCTACTTATCTACCCACCTGTTTACCGGTGCAAAGCCCCG
The DNA here is from genome assembly GCF_051122295.1 of Plectrocnemia conspersa. NCBI lineage: Eukaryota > Metazoa > Arthropoda > Insecta > Trichoptera > Polycentropodidae > Plectrocnemia > Plectrocnemia conspersa. Next base: position 30,198,554 of record NW_028277165.1, read on the forward strand.
CCGGTTACTGTTACGGAATTACTCAACTGGATGTACTACACGAAGTTTGTTTCTTCTGGGTATACACTTGTGTTTTTCAAACCATGCGTTGTGATTAGAAACTCTGAAATCTACTCATTCTTTTAATTACAAATTGAGATTCGGCAAATTATTCATTTTTAAAAGCAGGTGGTTGAACCATCCATTATCTTATCAGTGTGCCCCTTGTCTTTATCAGTTTCATGGTTTCTATTTTCGTCAATTCGGTGACCCTTTTATAAAAGCACCAAGTTTTTATATACTAGTAAATCAACTTTTCATTTTTCTCAACTATTTGTGTCATTGAAAAAGGTATGAAAAAAGTTTTGTTTACGTTTTTTAAATACTTTTGTATTATGAATATTTTTAAAAAATATCAGCGTTTTATAATTAGTCATATTCACAGGTATCAAAAACTTTTAAAATAAGCTTTTATATATTTTAAAAATTGTGATTATTAACTATCAGCCTGCATACAAATTTATTGAGTCGGTAATTTTCTATGCTTTTAGTCTGTAATTAAAAATAAATATTTAGTAGTCCTGTTAAATGGTCTGTTGTAAATTTTTTTCTTAGTAAATATTTTTTTTATTTTGACCAAAAGTTCCGTGTTAAAATATATTGCAGTTAATCGCTTGTCCAAATATAGGTGACAAAAGTAGGTATTAAAAAACCTTTTACTATCACAATTTTGATAATTAAAGTGCATCTTACAATCAGCTGGTCCTTTAGTCGTTTACCGACAGATAAGATTTATTTCAAACTTCAACAACATCATTTAAAATCTAATAAGCAATTAACCTATTTAAATTTAAATTCAGCGTCAAGCATTATCTGTCCATAAAGTATATTTGTGTGATATTTTGCGTTTATAGTAATTCAATAATATCTAAATTTAATAGATATTTTATAAATTTGTTTCATTTTTAACCCTATAATCAAATATCACCCACAAGTTAGGAAGTAATTAAAAAAGTGACTCACTGTAAAAAAATTCCTAGCAAATATTTTGCTTAAAGTCAAGTGAGATAAAAATACATTTAAAGGGATTTCATAAGAATAAATTTAGTGATAAGATCTGAAGTTGCCGAATGTAGTAGCTTATCTAAAAAATATAAAATCAGATATCAATCTTTAATGGCGAAATTTATATTAAGGAAATCGATGGCTACTGAATATAAAATGTTTATTTAGTTTAGCTATGGCATTCGATTTAGATCCTCTGCTTTTTATTAATGACATACATCAGGCAATTAATAACTGAGATTATAGAGTGCCCTAGAGAGTCGCGATCACGTCCCTTATTGTTGTCCGTTGTGGCTAAGACGTCAACACTGGAGAACGCTCTTCTTATATGTGCCGCCCAGTTTCTTAATAAGCTTTCTAAATACAATGATGTTTTGGCGATAGCTATTAGGAGAGTATATCGTGCTCATATATTTTCTGTGTGCACCATAACTGTTTTTTTTTTTCATTAATATTATTTTTAGCATTTAATTATGTTATTATTATTTGTATAATGGCACATTGGGAAAACCTGTCGCGTCATGCTCCAATTGTTAATAAAAAAATATATATATCAATAGCATATGCTTAAGATAATATATCTCTGATGAATATTGCTTGTAGTATAACTAATTATACAGATTTATTGTGAATAAATATAAAAAGTTCTTAATTTTTAAGCCATATTAAAAATATACCGAAAACCTTGTACTTTATGATAATGTCCCTTAATTGCTACACATGTCCCAAATATTTCAAAAAAATTAGTTTCTAGAAATTATTCATTATGAAATTATTTCATGAAAAATGATTATAAAATATTTGTTTACCAAATTCGAATAATATTAGCAATTTTAAGGAATGGCCCTTCAAAAAACAATCACAGAATTTTGCATAAGAAAAACTCTTTAACCCTTTAAACGCCAGCGACTTTTTAGTGAGTCACCTTTCTAAAAATAAATATAAAATACTTGATTTACTGATAAATTAAGCTAGTAAAATAATTTTTAATAATTAAAAATATAATTTGTAAAAAATAATCAGCAAATAATGCACCGGTGAGTCGCTGGCGTTTAAGTGGTTAAACTATTTTTTCTTAAAGACATACGCTTTTTCGTTATAAGTATCCATTATAATTATCGGACAGTCGTTTACAAAATTTATTAAATTAACTTGGAATGTTACGCTTTCCATAAGGGATGAAACGGAGTTAAATAATAACGCGGTTTACCCTAAATTGGCTTCTCTCATATTCATCCAAGCTTTAATGATTAACATATAGGATTTAAAATCACAGCATCACTTAGAACTGACTCAATCGATATAATCACGAAGAACGAGAGAGGAAAGACTATTTTCACAATATTCTAATCAAATACCCTAATTTAATTTTTTTAATAAAAAGCAATCTATTATATTTTAATATTGTAGCGCACTGTATAAAACACAACATTATTTTAACACGTTTATTTGCTAATTCAAATGAAAAGAAATATTTACTTATTCATTAAATAAAAGATACTGGTGTACAAATATTTGATAGCTCACAAAATAAAATTAGCAGGACTAAGATAATATAAGATTAATAAAAAAAATCTTTTACAATAGATACGCAGTTAGAAATAATATTCTTTATGATATATCTATTTACTTAACTGGGGATCTATTGAAATTTTAATTAATGTTTTAAAAGAAAGTTATGTCTATGTATTTTATGTATAAATATATTAATATTAATTTTAGTATTGTTATAGTGTATTATAAATTAATTATTTTCATCATGCTTTATAATCTATTATGCAGATTTCTAAGCCTGATTTTTTTGAAATACATAAAAGTTAATAATTCTTTGTGCTAAAGCAAATGTAATCAATTTAATAACAAACGCAAAAAGATCCATCTACAAAAGGCTTATTTTTTATATTAAAATATAAATTACTGTCATTTTAATAGTTGTTAAGTCTTTAGTAAAAATTATATTATCATAACAATCAGACTGATTTATTTAAAGCTTTTGACATATATTAATTTAGTTGATTTTGTAAAAACAATTATTCTTCTACGTGAGACAAATTTGCGTTTGACAGATTCCTAATTTTTTAATAGCTCCTCCCAAAAATTTTATTTATACCACTTTTGCTATTTTGTATACTTATTTTTTTCATAACCGTCTCAAAAATACATTAAATTATTTTAAAGAAATTGCCAAAATATAATAAATATCGAATATAATAAAAAGCCTAACACTTATTTCACTATTAATCAGTTTTAAATTTCCAAACAAAAATTTATTGATATTTTCCAAACTAACAGTTAAAGAATGTTACAATATGGCTTTAATTTTATTATATTTTATATTTAGAGTTTAAATAATTCGTTAAAGTTACAGTCAATTATTGTCCAAGTGAGGTATTTTTAGCTAACGTAAAAAAATAGAGTTGCTAATGCTTTTATTTGTTATGTTTACGCTAAGTCTAGTTTTAAATTAAAAAAGTTAAAATTCATAAATTAAGCGTTTGTGTAATATTTTAATATTAAATATACATGTATATCAATGTTATTAATATTGCTATATAACATATAAAAGCAAATATTTTTTATCAATATTTTTTTTTAATTATTTTTTTATAAAATTATTTGTATAAGTTAGGGATTGATGAATGTGCGCATGAAGTCCAACAGATGGTGATGGAATGTAAATAAAAAAAATGGACATGAATTTCACTAGACGTATTTTTTTAATTTATATATTCGATTCTACCGCGTTCCAGCCGCATAATTGAGACGTCCAAAAGGTTGGCAATCACTGACGCAGGTGATGCGGTAGCACACCTTCCGCTCGCAGTCGGCACTTCAATGCGTTTCTGCAGAACGAAACCAACAATGAAAACTTATTTACGGCGCATTATTACATTAATCTTACAGTTGCTTTACGACCCGAACCGCGCAATGAAAACGCACACACATAATAGAAGAGAGTGAGAGAGAACAAAGCTTTCGGAGGTTCTTTTCACTTTGGCGAAACCGCCGCCAAGGTCGTCGTATGTAAAATATTAAAACCCGATTTGGGCCGACCTTTAATTAAGTGAAATTGGACGGCGTAAAAGGTAACGACTCGGATAAGAATCGTTAATGGTAACGATAATCACTGTTTTCGAACGGAGCACCCTTGACTTATCTATGGCTCTAAAAATCATTTCTTCGGCAACACTCGGATGTACAATCGTAAAGTGTCAATTGTAGATCCTCGGGAGATTAGCAAATGGAAGATTAAAAGATAATGGATATTCGAAAAGCTCGTAAAGTACTGAAAATCAATTAGGTAAATGATAATACTGTACAAACAGTTTGCACTTTATTCACCGCAAAGATCAGATAAACCGAATGAAATATAAAATTAAATATTGATTTTTTTTCACTAAGGTTTTTTTATTTTTGCAAAATTCATAATATTCCAAAACTAATATTTAGTAACGAATTATTTAAATTAAACACTTAATATTTTTATGCTTAATTACATTATATTCATATATTTTAAGAAAATATGAAAATTTACTTTTTGCTTAACAAAATATTTTAACATATATTTTTTTTAATAATTTACATATTTAGTGCTGCTATGCTTAATTATAGTTTACATATTTAGTCCTGCTATACGTCTCATATTAATATGGGCTTGTAAAGTAAGATATTATGTACTTAATCACAACAAAAAAGACAAATTTATCTCATGTAGAAGAAAGGAAATCAACTAAATTAATATATCATAAAAGCTGATTAATATGATGATCGGATTTTTTGTAAAAAGTTTATGTATTTGAAACCACTATTAATAATTTCTATAATAATATAAAAAAATTGCCATTTTTTTAGAATGAACTTTTGGTATATAGTCCAGTCAAATAAGGCGAAATAAAGGCTAAACCTCGGAATGAAAAATAACAAGCTGAAATTTTGCACAGACCTTCGTTTTGATGTTCTAAGGACAGGGTGAAAAATCTCATAAAATATCGTGTCTGCTAATCAAGATATCAAAGGTCAAAGGTCACAAAATTTGTTTTTTTGCAAATATCTCGCGTTTTATGCGTCGCACGTCATTAGATGCTTTGCAAAACTTGTAAAGCATAAAATTTTCTACAAGTTTGGTTACAATATTTGTTTTGTATCATTAACCGTTTTTGAGATATAGCGTGAAGAGTGGGAGGCGTACATCCGTTTATAGAATCCAGCGAGTATTTCTACCTGCTTAACTTGGTATAAGCTTTGAAAAAGTAAACAATCGTGAAAAAAGTGGTCTCGGCAAGTCGTTTGAACCATAATTTTATTACTTTCTTCATTGTATTATTAGGAATTAAGAATGAAATATTGCTCGACAAGAAATTTGTGCGAAAAAATTGAAAGAATTGAGAGATGTCCTTACGGAGTATGTACCAGATGATAATAAAATCATTTCCAAATAAAAAGAAAAATATTTAACTGATATTATAATTACAACGAAGATTGGATCATTCCCTATTTTTTCTTTTCGCGATGCTCAAGCTTAAATTTTATCTATAGCTTGGTATGAAAATAAAAAAGGCACTTCGGAAGAACACTTGCGGATAGTGGAAGCTGCTGCGGCGATTATTAGAGAAGATATTCGATCTTCATGCTATAATGACTTCCATTCGAAAACGGTCCTTTTCTTCTCAGTTATTAATAGGCCTATCTGTATTTCTTCATAGAAGAAATACAGATAGGCCAAACATCCAAAAAGACTTTTGGATGTTTCGTCAAGTTTAGGTTTTTTCGCTTCATATAGTGATACTGTAAAATGTTAAATTTCAGCTGTTTATCACCCACAGCCTCGTAATCAACCATCAGAGTCAAGTGCCTTAGTACAGTATGCAGCGGATAATGCAGAAAAATATTTATACTCTTGATGGCTATAATACTGTTTATATAATGGGAATGATAAAAATAATAACTCCAAAATCTGAAGTTATATCCGATGACCGCATAAAGAAATTTACATCAAAACCAAGTGCAAAGGAGTTAGCAGCACTATCACATATACCCCTTCTAGTGTATGAAAATCATGTCGTACCCGGATTTAGCAAGAGATTCAAGTTCAAAAGTTTAATGATGTAGATCTAACCGAACAAATATTTAATGTAGTTGATTTGTTGTGGATGTACGGAAAGTGGAAAAATATCTCACCGTTGCCAGGGTGGAATGGATTTATTGAACAACTTACAAAAAACAATGAGAACTTTGTAACTTCTTGGATTCTGTTTCTTACTTTTATTCATCATCCTGCGAGTAATATGGACACAATTTACACCACATTACAGTGTGCTATAAACACTGCCAAGAAACATGAACAAAGAACATGCTTAATAACTTTTGATCGTAGCAGCTTCAGATGCTAACTCAGACTTGTCCAGAGTAGTTGTGAAACTAGGCTTTCATATGCTTATGTCTTTTATTGAATTCATAGGGTATATAATGAATGGAAGCGGAATCAAGGAAGCTCCCAGTACAATTTATGCTTCGAATTCTGTCGACAAAATGTTGGATGGTCACGCTTTTGCAAGAAGTATCCAAGGCCATACGCTATTACTTTTTGCATTATCGATGATGATTTTTGAAGATATGGAGATTGAAAGTTATAATGCTTTAGATGGGTTCATTCAGCAGATAACAATTTGCGATGTTTCCTATGAAACTGTGGAAGAATGTGCAGGTAACTCTGGCTCCGTAGTTTACATAGCGTTATCCTATAAACGGATGCGCGCTTCCCACTCCCGCGCTATAGCTCGAAAACCATTAACCATACGAAGAAATAATTTACAACAAACTTGTAGAAAATTTTATTTTCTATAAGTTTTGTGAAACATCTAATGACATGCGGCGCAAAAGAGGCGAGATATTTGCAAAAAAACAATTTTTATGACCTTTGACCTTTAATATCTTGATTAGCAGACACGATATCATATGAGATTTTTCACCCTATCTTTAGAACGTCAAAACAAAGGTGTGTGCAAAATTTCAGCTTGTTATCTTTCATTCCGAGGTTAAACCCTTATTTGACTGGACTAATATGTTTTTACAGTTTTTTCCAAAGAACTAATAACTTCTACGACCTGATTTAAGAATCTTATATTACAAATATCGCGATTGTATTTTATAAAATGTGGCTTATACGTATGTAGATTATTTGTTATTAAAAAATCAAATTATAAAAGTTGTGAAAATATCAGGTCCCATTTGACTCTTGTTCTTAATGTTTATTTCGGTTGAGTCAGTGAGTGATTTACTGTTATAACCAGGGCTGTGGAGTCGGAGTCGGAGTCGGAGTCAGAGTCGTGGAGTCGTGGTGTTTTGGCCGGAGCCGGAGTCGGAGTCGGAGTCGTGAAAAATGAGCAACTCCGAGCATTTTTTAAATTATGAAATTTATGAATTTTTAATTGCGTAATAATGAATGTGTATAGCGTATGAATATTAAACGTGTAGAAAAACACCAAAAATACCTTAAAAAATTAAACTTTTTTGAGTCGGAGTCGAAGTCGGAGTCGGAGTCGGAGTGGAGTCGTGTTGTTGGTAAATATCGGAATCGGAGTCGGAGTCGGAGTCGTGTTTTTTTTTAGCGACTCCACAGCCCTGGTTATAACTGATACTGTGATCTTAAATAATGTTAATTTTATGAAGTTTGGAGGAATGTGATAGAAAGCTAATTTAGGAGCAATCTTGTTATTGTTTAACTCTGTTTCATTTCTTGGTGAAAGCGTATCTAATTAGGTACACATTTGTAGACGATTATCTGATAAATACTAAGGATAAATGTAATAATAAGGCGTGTGTCTTAAGGCTTATGAAAAATGGTTTTAATAGAAAGGCTTACTAACTAGTAAAACCTTTGTTGTTTTTTTCTAAATTGCCATTATTGGTTACAATTAATTGGTCAATTTATTTAAGAATAACTGATTATTCCCTTTTAATTAAAATAGTCAATAATATTATTAATAGATGGTCAGGTAATAATTAAAAATAATATTAGATCAGCATCTTTTTTCTAAATAGCCTGTGAAGCTCTGATTACCACTATTAATTGGTCATAGCAAAAAAAATAGCAAAACTATTAATTTTGCATTATTTTGTTCATATGTATGTGTAGTAAAAATTAGCTATAATAACAAAATTAATTAATAAAATAAATAAAGAAAATTCGAAAAAAAAAAAATATCTAAAAACTATTTATAAGATATAATATTTTTTTACTCGCGACTATTCATATATATTCATATTTATTCACAAAAAATAATTATGGCCACCGTTCGCCAAAAAATACGTTTCTCGGAACCACTTTGAAACGTATTTTTAAGAAAGTAATTTGTATTTAAATATAAAGAATGTATTTCTCTTAATTTTAAATAATGTATACAATATGCTACTATATATACTATGTATAAATTGATTTCAATAAAAAATCATATTATTATTAGAAATAGGGGATCTTTTTTGTTTCTTGTTCTTTATGGTCATATGGTTCTTGTTAGCGAGTCTTGAGAGTCATTGCGTCTGTGAATGAGTAAGTGTCACAACTGTGTGTAAATGAGAGAGAAGGTCAATTTACGACCAATCGCGTTATTATTTAACTCTATTTCATCCCTTAGTGAAAGTGTTACTTTATAGGTAAATTTTTGCACGACAACCTAATAATTTCAATGGATATTTATAACAATAAGGCGTGTTTCTTGAAGCTTATGAAAAAAGGGTGCAAATAATTTTAATGTTGTGGTAATTGATGCTTGGCTATTGCCAAAAAACATTGTGTTCTGTTTAGCCAAACTATTATTTTTAAATTTTTGGTTGGAATTCCCACAATAACAACAAATAAAATATTATTTTTTTTAATCATATATTATTAATAACTCTGCCTTACAAGGTCAGTAACTAATTGATAAACGCCTAATCTATTTTATTTTGTTAAATACATACAATTTGACTTCAAATATGAAATGTTATGCTTGTATTTAAATATTCTATATTCCATTTTAATGATAATTTTCATTTTATATTAACGTTATCTGTTAAAATAGAACTACCCATTTAATTTTTAAACATAACATTTGCTGTAAAGACTGGCCGTTTATTTAGGGTACGAACTACATAAATATTTAACAAAAATCAAGCAGTATTTATATAACATACTTTAAAATATAACATACAGACCTTCTATTTTATTAAACAAGAAATAAATATATTAAGCCAAATTGAAAATGAATAATTAAAAGCATGTTATTTTAATAGCAGCAAATTAAATTAGGTATATAATTCCAATAATTAAAATTTAGTTTATTATAAAAGATGTGAGCTCATTATAATATAAATAATTCAATATTTTTTATATATATTTACTATCCATAACAAATATGATTTATTATTAATACAAACCGAAATTTGAAAGTAATAATCTAATCGGTTTGAATATTGTTGTATTTTATAAAAGCAGACAGTATATTATTGTTTATATGTCTACAATACAATAATCATAAAATGCTTTACCTGCAATTAATTACACTTAGTTAAGTCAATTAAAAAAATAGATTGAGCTGTATCTATTGATTTATATTGCTACATATTAAAATGTTTTAAATAAATTATGAGCACTATTAGTCCACAATATTAGTACAGTTGGTTACACAAAAGTTTTAGTGCATTCTTAAAATTAACCTTTTTGTTTGTTCGTAACATCAAGGTATTTTGAAAATGCACCTTTTTTTAAATAACAATGATTCTATCAATACAAAATTATTAATGCAAAATATCTATAATTCAAGTGTTTGTTTTTTATTAAATTTATGTATAGCTCGAAAGATATTATCATAAAAATTATCATAACATCTCATTAGTATAACATTTTATATACATAAATTTATTACTTTAAAAATCCTAAGCTTGCAAATATTATTCGCGAATCATTAGGCTTAAGGTATTTTATTATAGGGCCTTCGTCAGGAACGTAATGTAATGTAAAATACTTAATGAGTATTAGGATAAATATTCCAAAAATGAGTACATATTGCATAAGTTTTTAAACCTTTGAAAGGTAAACGACTTTCAACAAAAAATATTTAAATTTTTTCCCCTACTTAATATAATACAAACCTTTTCGTGTCCATTTGTTTTTACTTTCAAGATAGCACGAGAGATTTGTATCTTGCTTTCCACTGCAGCTTATTAGAAAAACAATGGCGCCGCGTTTAATGAGAATAAAACGCCCGCTGCCTGTGCGTGCGTATGCCAAAAAAACAGCCTCCTTATCTGGACCATCTTTCGTCTCTCGTGTCATACTTCAAAATAATTTCGGAGCGGGTCATTTTGTTGTCTCGGCAATCACAACCCGAAATAGAGTACATATTTCGTTTTGAAGCTGCCGCCAAAAATAAGCCAGTGATATTCAAACATATGCATTTAGGAAATATATCATATGAATAAATTTTATATTTTATTTTTAATAAATATTTAATATTTTTAAATTCTTCTATATTTTTTTAAATAGTTTAAAATTCAAATGCTATATAGTTACAACAACAATCTTACAATTAAAAGCTGCTTTAAATAAAATGCGTATCAGACGTTCCATGTCATACTAATATAGAAAAGGAAGTAACGCGACCACCGCGGCTAAAATGAAATATTGAGACCGAATAGCGATTATGGTCTTAAGTGGATGCAGATATTCGATCTAATGTAATAGTCGCAAAGCTCAGTATTTAAGTGGTGCACGAAGTGGCGCATTTTTATGAGCTTTGTATAATAATTTAGCACAAAAAAGACGCTAGTCAATCCCAAAATAGAATTTCACTAAAAAAGGTTGTGTTTGTGACAAGATTATGCATGTAGTACATTATGTTAAGTACATAACAGAATATTAAAAATAAATATTGATTAAAAAATGTTTTATATAAATATTATTTTTGCACCACGATAATGCCAGACTTCATGTAAAAAATTGCGATATTTTTAATTCAAATTACTTCTAAAAAATTATAAAATTAATAATGGAATCTATTAAAATGCTTTGAAAACGATTAAGCTGTTCAATTGCTTTAGTTCTCATCATCTTTCTCTCGCCAAGAAATCTCGATATCTCTTGATCGATAGCCTTCTTTGTCGCGAATGCGGCAAGGATCTAAATAGGATTTTTTCCGTTTCGCGGGATTCATTACGGGCGCAGGTGTACTCGCGGCGCTGTCCCGACAAAGGGGCCAGCTCAGCAACGAAACGTCGCACGAGCCCTTTGTTTTTGTCCTATCTGTGTGCCGATCTCTTATGTGGGCCCTTTGACGTTGCCCGGTCGAGATCGAGCGAGGTTCTTGCGACCTTATCGAGCCGAAAGGTAAAACTTTTCTAAAACAATTTCGCCGATCAAATGAGCCGCCGCCGAAAGCAAATATTGGATCATGAGAAACATTGAATAGCTGTGGGTTTTTATATGTTATAGTTTCCTGTTGCCATTGAAGTCGGTTCATTGATCTACTTGCTTTTCGCCTGCTTGACTAATTTACTCGTGTCGGATGAACTGCCTTATGATAAACCTATACATTCGATAATAGAGCTATAAGCATCTCCTTTCATTCAACTTACTACAGATTTTATTTAACCACGAAACCTTAAACGTGGTATATTAAAATATAAAACCATAATATTCATATCAAATCAAAATCTTTATATGAACGTGGAAAGATCATGGTATAATTTTATGACATGGTGACCATTTAATAAAAAAGTTAAAGTTAATTTAGTACAGATTTTTTTAATATATTATACATACGTATATGATATTCTCTATTAGCTGAAGTAACTCGTTATTATGTGTTTTTTATTTTCTAATATGTGCAACTAATTAATCATTTATTTATTTAAATTAAAACCTTCGTGTTTGTCAAGATAGTTTGCGCCTGAGGATGAAAATTATATTTGCCCCCACCTTACTTTTTCCCACAATTTTTGTATATGTTCATTATATGAAAATTCTTAAATTTTTTGATGTAAATTCCCACAACAGCAAAAGTCGAATATTTTATTAAAAACCTTCAACTTAAGTGAAATTTCTATTCCTATGCTTTAAATATAAATATTTAACATTAGTTAAGAGCAGTATGTCACCAGCGAATTTTGCGACATATAACTCATGATGGCCAAAATGTTCAAACCCAAACCTAACAGTTATTGAACTTTTATTAGATTAGATTTTATAGTGAAAATAGACTATTCCCAACTGTCAAATTGAATGTCAAAGACATTAAGTGAAATAATACAGTTTCACTGATATTAACCAGTGATATTATAAATCAATTGTTTGATACCTTTTAACTTCCCTAGTTAGTGAAATTATATATAATAGTAAAAATATAATTTTAATGAAAAATACGCATTACCTGTGACATATTCATAACAGTAATGAAATGTATTTTTGAGTGAATGATTAAATATGCAAATAAAATATGAATAAAATATTATATCAATAATGATATAAATAAAGTCAAATATATTTAATTGAAATAAATGTACAATAGTATTATTATTATTATATTTAATATAAAATATATTTATTAAAAATATCATAATATAAAAAAATTTGTAATTTGCAGTTGATTATATTTATTTGTTTATCTTACTTACGTAACATATTTATAATATAAGATTACGTAAATTGTTTTATTTTTTATTATTCTTGTTTAGCAAACTCTTTTTTTAACAAGGTTAAGGTTTATTATGGCTGTTATAGAATAAGCAACTTTTTGTTGTTGTTTTGTCTCTTGAGAGTTGGTCGGATTAATCGTATTTTCCATAGTCGGTGAAAAGTTTTCTTATAAAAGAGCAGTTCTTTTTGTATAATAGTAATTAAATAAAGAGTAGATCAAATAATAATAAAAATATAATATAAATAATAATAAATACGTGTTAAAAAAAAGTCTTCAGAATATTTAATAATTATTTACTTAGCACAAAACAATAATTGAGATTCACTTTAAATTTTTCTAGTATAATAAATATATATATGATTTAGATGTTCTAATTATTCCAAAAACTTAATAGAGAATATTACACTTACGTAATGTGTTAAGATCGGTCGTTTTAGAAATGCTAATTAATTACAAGTTTATGTTTATTTAAAAGAAGTTGCGGATAAGTGTTAATTTTACGAAATAATCAAGAGCCCTAATATATAAATATAAAAAACTTTGCTGCCAACATACAATATTTGAGGATCTAATTCGCAATTTTCACTAAGCTTGCATTAAATATTCACATAACTAGAACAGCACTTTCATGAAGATGGTAAGTATTCAAGTATCAATCTTAATATTAAAAATTAGTGTTTTTTTCTATATTTGCAGAATCCACAATATATTTCAATGAATAAATTCTTCAATGAAAAAAGATTCCAGTAATTAACATCTCATATATAATATTGTTCTAGGTTCTGTATGAACATAAACAAAGAAAATATATTTAAGTATAATTAATAAAAATCAAAATTCATTTTCGAACCGTCTGTATTTAATTCTTTTGTTTTTTTATTTAAGGCTTCAACTGTCGACCAATGAAAAATCAGCATTTAAATATTAAACAAGGTAACCGGTAGCAACGTTACAGTTGTTTGTAAAAATAAAAATAACGTGGGGATCGATTTGAATTCATAAGCTACGATTTAACTGTGAAAATGGAAAAGTATTAGAAGTATACACTGATTAAACTATAGCAACAATCTTAGTAATGAAATCTTCAAATTATGTGTTCCGTCCACGAGCTCCGAGACCGAAAAGTGAGTATTTTTATTTTCAATACATCAAATTCATCATTGCTTTTGAAAAATAATTAAAAATACAATTTTTATTAACATTACATATATTATATTCTTACATATGTATAATTGTAACAGGACGTTGGGCGTGAGGAAATGACGTTCTCATACTAACATAAAATGTGCCCATAGTGATAAAGCGTCGTAAGCAAATAATATACAAGTAGCTAAATATCATAAGAAAATTCTTTATTATTAAAGTATATTTTTTGGCAATTATAATTTAGATAGTCTGCAACTTGAAAATAAACTTTGCTATAATTTATTGCATAAATCAAAAAAATATATTTTTTTTAAATAATATTCTTGAAATAGAAATAAACATATTAATAAATAAATTATTGTTAAGTTAAGAAACTGACTTTAATTATAGTTTTTTAATTTAATTATTTTATTATAGCATATTTTTTGCTAATTTGAATTCGTGATAAGCTGCAACTTTAAAAAACTGTGGTGTAATTTATTGCATAGCTGTTGGTATGTAGTAGATAAATACTATTTTTTGACAATAATTATATTTTTTGTAGGTGGTTACCTTTGAAATAGGTTAGTTTATTAAAATAATTACCTTTACTTTGAATATTTATATGTAATAGTTTTTGTTATAAAATATATTCTAACATCTAAATATTTTTCAGAAATTACTTTAATTAATTCTATTAAATGTTTTTCTTTTGGAAATTGGTCAAACATATGATCAGGTAAATCTTGGAAAATATGTATGAGCATGAAAGATTTTAATACCATATTGTTAATTTGCTTTTTAATTAATTTTGGCACTAATAAACTAATAATATGTTTAATGTAAATTTCAGTTTTGAAACAAATACAGATGACATCTTCTGATGGATATATTAAATCTCCATTATGTTTCAAGTCGATTAATGTACAAAATACAATATCACAGCAAATTTCACATTCTATTATTTTAACCATTGATTTTTAAGGTCAGTATTTTTTTATTCCGTCTTTTTGTTTGTTGAATGCATCTGAACTTTTTAAACCAATTTTCTGAAAAAAATGTGCATATTTTATTGGGTTATCTTGTAAATTTATTTCCTGATATTCTGAAACAGTATCTGAAAGTTCATTGCAGAGGACGTAAAATCTTTATTTGTATTATTCGATTGTAAATTAATTGAAAGTACTGCATGTTTTTTAATTGTTCGAAAATCATTTTTGGTAGTGAAAATAAATGTAATGCAAAATGTTGCAAACAAATTGTATAGTTCATCCAAGATATGAACGCTCATTGCTACAGTATTGGTGAGAATATAATAGGGTGACCATGTGAAATTTAACGTTCAATTAATTTTTCCTATTTTAATTTAATTTGTTGAAAATAATGTAAAATATCACTTTCTTACTTATTTTATTTATTTTATACATATTTTACTCAAACACATGATAGCAATTTTGGAATCACTCTCCAGGTTGAATATCTGTTTAATATAATATTTTTTTTAAAATACCAATAATTGTTCTATTGATTACAAAATAACACAACATGACAATAATTTAAAATAAAAATATAACATATTATATTTTTTAATTTAATTTCCAACGTATGGTCACCCTACCCTTAAAACAGCCCTGATTTATTACTGGTAACGTTCTCCTATCGGTGTAAACAAATTCGCGGAAAACTGTATATGTATGCATGCATGCGTACACGCACCCTTGTTTCCAACACAACGATGATGAACGTTAACATCTTGGACGGACTATACTTCTATCGAGTCCAAAGTGGTCTATTAATAGCAGTCTTCCATTTATCTTTGGAAAATCTGAAGTTAAAACAAAGGCATTTCAAAAAAATACAGTTCGCACATAATTTTAAAAATGTGTTTTATTTTTTTTAATATTTCACTGAAGATATTTTCGGTATAATTAATTTTTAATTTGGTAATAAATTCGGTATATAGTTGATTTCAAACTTTTATTTATTTGTATTTGCAAGTTTAATCTAATAAACGTATTAGTATATATAGATATTAAAAATAAATTTTCATGTTGAAAATATCGGTCAAGTTCGGCCCTGTCAAACATTTTCTTGGATTAGGTAAAACGTATTAATATGTTCTTACACGTGAAAAGTTATGCCATTTAAATTCTTTGGTAGTTTTCTACTATGACTTTTACACCCTATAATATTTAATACACAACCGAATTTTAAAAAAATAATGTGGAGATCCATTTCACATGGCATGACAAAGTTGAAGTTTTTAACCGCGAACGCCGCTTCTGTATATTCTTTATTCTGTGAGTTTAGTGTACATTTTCATCAAACTTATACTCTACAATATAGCGCACAGATACACAATGAATTAAATATATACTTTTAATAAATAAATACTAAAACTAATTTTAAAAAAATTATAATCAAAAAAGTTGAGGGTCCGGTACTCGTACACTCACTAGCCCCCGGTACATCACGATAGTGAGGGACCGACAGATCTTAATAAATAAGTTCTTCTATGAAAAATGATTGAACTGAACTGAAAAAGCACTGAACTGAAATTTAAATTTTTAATATTTAATAAAAACAATTTTGATTCTAAATAGATTATTCGGATCTGACCATTCTCGCCCTATATGGTTCGCTCTGCCCCTATTTACAGAGTTATTTTAGCTCAATTCTATCAGTTTATTCCTACCGCATATTACCCGCTCTTTTCTTAATCTTCAATCATCATTATATCATTAAAAGCAAAACACGCCCGCGCCCCATCCCTCTAAAACCGGCCCCGGCGTGATCAAAGAGCACCGCCGCGCTCCCACCCCGTCGTTCGGTGATCGCGTCACCGCGGGGGAGTTCCGAGGAATCCGCCCACAAAAAGGCATTGTTGATCCTCGTTAACACGCGCTTCGCTCGCGGCTCCTCTCAATGGGCTTCCGTCCCCGAGTGGTCAGTCCATAGAGAGAGAACAACCAGTCGAGGATCAGCCGGCGCAGCGGCTGCGCGTGCGCTCCTACATCGGCAACCCATACAGTGCGCGTGCGCGGCCGTACTATATTACTATAGTGCGCGTACTATAGTGCGAGATCGTACGTGTGTTTGTGATTTTTTTCGAACACGCGAAAGTGTATTGTGTGTGTGTATGTGTGTGCGTGCGTAGTAATAATAATAAATGAGACGTAAACGCGCGCGCGCCGGCGCGGTGCCTTTGATCTTTCCCGCGCTCGATGATGATGATAATAATAATAATGACGATAATGATGATGGAGGTTTTTAAAATGAGATTGATTCGCGTTATTCAGTTTTAATTCTAAGCTATCCTGGCTGAAGTTTGGACTGGTGAAACCCAGGACAAATTTATAAGCAAATCGGGGGGAAAATTAGATAGTTAGATAATCAATAAAAGTATTGATCATCTAAGTGAAATATTTGCTTCGTTATGATTGGTATTCGTGAAAAATATTGATACAATTAAAGTAAATTTGTTGATTTTTTAATAAAATATTTATTTCATAAAAAAATGCTCTTCGCCAACCGGGTACTGACCATACCTTCTAGTTATTGACATATAAATGTATCACCCGTCGCGATTAAAATTTACAAAAAAATAGAGCATAAAATAATTATAATTTATTAATTTATGTACATATTATAAAATAAAACATATGTACGTATGTGTATCTATAAGTAAAAAATCCCTGGCGACGGCACAATTTTATTGCTTTTGACGTGAACTTTTGATTTCTGAGAAGAGATAATTGTTTTTCGCGCTCTCTTATTAGGCAAAATTCTCACTTGTAATATTCTTATAAGAAGTTTAAATATGAACGCTAGATAATCGCGCGATTTTAGTGCGATGGTGACGGCATAATTTTATTGCTTTTGATGTGGATTCTAAACATGGATTTAGTCAGAAAAATGCATACCATTTAATGAAACGTAAATATTAAAAAAACGACCACTGAATGGCCAATATTTCGTTTCGGGTACATGTTTTAATCTAAACACTGCGGTAAATAAATATGTTAGTTTAACTGTTGCATTTTTTTAAGCTTCTTTATAATTTTGGCAGTTATGGAAGCTTCTTTAAAATTTTGCCAGTTAATAAGTATTGATTTGAATTAATATTAGTAATTATTTCTATAGATTTTTTGTCGATGTTACATATTTTATTTCTTTATTTCGTTGGTTTTCTATTTTGCTTTTTGTGTCATTGTCCTGTATTTTAATTTCATTAAATTAGAAGATTTTCTCAAGATGGCTTGCAAAAGCATTGGCTATTTGCTTGTTAACTCTCGCCCAATCTCCATTTATCGTTTTGATTAGTGACATATGGGTTATAGGTATTTTTAACCTTTTCGTTGCTTTCTTTAAAGAATATCCAATATCTTTATATGCTGTTAAATTATTCAGGTAATTATATATTGTATCTTTTGTTTTATTTGTTGTTCTTTATTATTTAGAATATTTTTATCCTTAGGGTCTCTAGTTTGATGCCATATTCTCTTTGGCCTTTTTTTTCATTTACTAGATTTCTTTTCTCTATTGTGTAGGTATTTCTTACTGCCGAACGAGTGAGTTCTTATGTCCTTTAAATAATTATCAGCTTCTTCTTCGAGTTTTTGTCTTGTTTTTAATTGTATATTTAGTTTAATGTTGTTTTTCAGTTCTGCTCTGAAACTTTTCTAATCTGTCGTTTTTGATCGAGATGTAACACTTTAACTATAACATATATATAAAACATCGAAATCTAAACAATTTATAACATACTCCTTAAAATTACTGTTCTTTTAAATGAGATGAAATTTTAAAAACTCATTTTTTATTTTTTACCTTAAAATAAGTATAAAATAGTTTATTAGCTCAACTTCTAAACCTGTATAACCCATTTATATATTACAAATTGATGCTTTGTCTACAGAGCCATGCGAAGGCAAAGCTGCGCCTGGGGCAAAGCATGAATTTGGTGCACCTCCCTCCCTCTCCCCCCAAAATAGTACTAATAAATGTTTTGCTATATGCATTATATATAAATATGAGATATACATAGGAAATTCTAATTTTCGTTAGTTGTTGTGTGGATAAAATTTAATTGACAATAAAAAATAAGCTGAATTTTAATATGAAACTTCTAATGAATATGTCGATTTAAATGTTGGACCTTATATAGAAATGTATAATTAAATATTAAGAGGTCGATTTCTATAATCTACATATTGCAATATAAAATATTTAATACTGTATATTCATCATCAGTAACTGAAAATCCACCCATTTCTATAAAATATTATTTCTACGACTAATATTAAAGCCACAAAAAAAATAGTTTTTAAAATTTATTTTTTTTACCTTCATAGAGTCTCTTCTATATATAATTTTATCTTAATTTTTTTATTGTGTTACTTTACTTTCTATCAAATTAATTTAAAGATTTTTGACGGTTCGTCTTTTGAAATTTATTATTTTTTTGCAAATTTCTGGTCCTTTCAAGTGTCTTTTATATTTGATTACAGAGTCCATATAATATATACTCAACTCAGTTGCATCTAGCAATATTATATTTGAATCATTAAAAATACCATAACTTTGTGAACCCGTCTGAAGCTTTCAAAATCTTCTCAGCTTTATTTAATTGGAATATTCACATTGTTTCAGATTATAGATATTTCAATTGATACATATGTTAATAATAAAAATGGTTAGATAATTTAATTTAATAAATACATTTTAAAAATTACATAAATACATTTTAAATCATTGCATTTCCACGTTACCGTCAATCTCAATTCACTGTCACTAATCTTATGGTTTTGTCTAACTTTGTGTCATGATCATTGGACCCTGGTGTACAAGTGGACGTCATACGCAGATTTTAAAAAAGCATTAGATTAAATTAATCATGCTTTAATTGTAAAAAAATAATCTAATTTCGGGTTTTCTAAAGGTCTTATAAACCTATTCTCAAATTACTTGATCAATAGATATCAGTTCGTCAAGATAAAAACTCTTTTTCTGAATGATATAAAACCTCTACTAGAGTACCTCAAGGATCCAACTTTTAAAATTGTAATATACTTTATATTTTGGTAATCGTGACGCATTAGGTTAACCTGTCAGGTCATGATGGTCATAATTTTTAATAAATAAATAAATTATGTATAATCCCACAGCTGTCAGAAAATTTGCTATATAGGTTTTCATTGTATCTCTCACTTACGTTTCATTTAAAACTATGCAATAACTAGCTACCTTTTTTAATCTAATAAATCACAAAATTATTTTTATATTAATGTGTATGTTTTCTACTTAACTAAAAAATACAATTATATTTCGAACCCAAGTAGTGTCTTAGTAAAAAATAATATTAGTTTATGTTTCAAAAACTGTTTAATCTATCTGAAATGGTGCTGTAATGAAGTTTTTAAATGACAGTATTTTAAATAAGTTTATCAGAAAAACCATGTTACAACTCAGTTATAACTTTAACTGTTTATGCATTACTAAAAAAAAGGCTGATCGAATTATTCTAAAATGCACATGACTGTGTTTTGACTACGTTCGATCCAGACGGAGCTTTCTCCTCTTGGTTTGCCATTTAGCACCTACTATAACGTCACGACAACACACTGTATACACCCATTATACAGCGTGTACCCTGTGTAAAATGGGAGTGATTTCGCCCGTGGGCCGGCGTACAACAGGTAGCCGAGCAATTTCACGGTACGCCGCCCTTATGCAACCCGCCAAGGGCCTAATCGGTTTTACGACCGGCGAAACGATTGGTTTTTGCCCTTGACGATTGCCTAAATTTAATTTAATCGTCAATGCAAAAACCTCCAATCCAAAGGGCATGACGACTTATTTTCCTTTTGAAAATTTTGCAAACCTCAGATTTTTACCTTGAAATGTATTCATTTTTTCGATCAATTGCAATAAATCTAAATATAGAGTATGTCATATTCATCAGAATATGTACATATGTATTGTATAAATAAACACGGCAATAATATAAACATTGATAGGTAAGAATCTGTATTGAGAGTATTGTAAGCTGCGCTTGCAGATTCAAACGCTTATCATAGCTTATGAATTGTTTCTTCCACATTCAACATAAGACTACCCATGAGAGATTAATTCATCTCTCATTTAGATTCTTGATACATTGCGGCAAATACTAAGTATAAATCGTGGCCTCTTTTGCACGGTTTTGATGGGTCTAAATTAGAATAAAAAGCTACCATTCCTGAGTGTCAATTTTCGCTTTATTAAATAATGTCAATAAAAAATATTAAATCGATTTTTTTAACATTGTAACACAACACAAATTATTATAAAATAAATGTGTCATAAAATATTTTCATTTATTGGGACACAAAGTCTCAATCGCAATGGTAGTAATAAAAATCACTGACTTAACCTAAGCTCTTGTTCAGTAGTTCCATAAGGCTAAACAGTTTCGGTACATTAGAAATTATGACCTTTACATAGTAAAGGTTTTGCTTAAATACTTCAATAAAACTAGGTCTTCCCTCCTACCTGAGCCGTCGCGAGTCATCGCTGCGGTTGCATAACCCGGTGCGAAACTGTCGTTGATTTTCAGCATTGCTAATTAATTAATATAGGGTAGGCAGAGAAGGTGATCAATCACACTTTGCATCACATTGTTTCACTAGATGATTATGCTTGTTCTGTAATTTGCTCCAAATATTTTTCAAATGTTGCACAGCTTGCATTTTTATGACTGCGTGCTTAAACGTGGACCAAGTCAAAATAAACTGATATTTTTTCGGTTCAGCTCCGGTTCTATTCCGACAAAAATAACGGATTTTCAGTTCAGTTCCGGTTCGAAGCCCTGGTAAAATCTATTTTTTTTCCTTGATTTTAAAGAAATACTTCATTATTAAGTTTTAAATAAAAGCGTTAAATATTAAAACATAATAAATGTATATTATAAATAAAATAATATACACAAAAATTTTTTAAAAATAAATTCATTTTTTTACATTGGCTATTTTTCCAACAAACGTTTTTTTAATATCTTTATTTACAATTTTCTTAAATTAAAAATATTAAGAAAAAACTGTAAAATAGAAAAAAATATTAGGATTATCGGAAAATTATCAGAAAATAATATCATAACAATTTTATAAATGTATAGCATTAATCTTTATCATTTGAAACACCTTCACTATCCATTTCAATGTATTCCACTGTATTATTTATTGTCTGATGATATTTTTTTATATAAAAATCAATTGCCAGAATCTTGAAGGTATTTTGTTAAGCTTAATAAATCAGATTTTTTTGAGCTTATAGAGGAATAGATTCATAGTGAGAAGTTTAATATTTTTAGTATTTTAAATCAATCTTAAAGCCCAGAAAAATTGATTTGATATAGTACCTTCCCTTTTAATGAATAATATATTTTTTACAACAGAATTAGCCCAAGTTTAAAATGGTTACCCATAAAAGCTTTAAAATATTTTTTTAGAATTGCGTAAAAATATTACGAAAGTAATGCTAAAATTTTTTAATCTTTTTATCTAAACTTTTCAAATAATAGTTAAACCAAAAATGTTTTTTTTTCAACTTTATGGTATCATATTTCATAATAATAGATGCTCACTGTTTAATTATAAATATTACTTAAATACCTGCAATCGCTTTTAGTATTTTTTGCAGGAATATTTTTAATCACATGATTAATATTATAGCACACTTTCACCTTTGCTACTCTAATTAAAGGTTTTCAAATGAAGATCTGGAACTGATGTATTTTTTAAACTTAAAATGCATTATTTGTACATATTTCTATTTTTCTTCCTTTTTTTGAGTAATGTAATAAATTAGTATCCTTGTGACATTTAAGAAAACGAAATTTCGTTTTGGAGCCTTCCATAAATTATGTCACAGTCTTTTCGTAATTTTTTTACCTTCCCCCCTCCCCTTCCTATGTCAAAAAATGACATTGAACCATTCCTGTTTGTTTTACATTGTCACAATTCTGCTGACCCTAAGCCTATGACATAATTTATGTAAAGTAAACATGATATGCGCGCACAGACTAGTAAATATCTGTTCTGTGTAAGCACGTGATACGTTTGCTCTTGTGTTTTTGCGGCGTTTTTTGCAATATGAAATGCTCAAAACGTTTCTAGAATTATACATAATTATATCGTCACATTTTATTTAATTTTGATTTCACTCTTGTGTCTGTGCCTAACTCGCATTTAACAAAAATGAGGAATATAAAACAATATAATTTATATTTACACAAAATATATATTTTTTAATTTTATTAAGAAAAAGGCATACATAACTTATCACGCAAAATTTTAAATTCATACATGCATTGTTTATCAGTTTCATGTAAAGAACCACTAATTTTATGGACATTGCTTCTTCGGTAAAAATGTTTGTGTTTTCAGAAGAGGTAATATTTTTGCCTTTATTTTTTGTGACAATTTTGGTTTTACGATTTTTTTTTCCTTAATTGAGCTTTTAAAGAATGCCCAGCACTATCTATTTCGACAATAAAACAACCTTTGAAAAAAGTAGACATTTGCTCTTTTCCATATAAGGTCTTTGGAGTTGCGATCGCGTCCTTTAGCATTGTCCGTTGCGGCCGCAAAATCAGCGCTCGACAACGCTCCCCTTATACAAACTATCCAGCTTCTCAACGAGCTTCCCAAAATATCTATGAGAAGCTATATGTGTGTGTATAAGTATGTATGAAATGTTTGATCTATTGTGTATAAAACCCATCATGGCGCATTGGGAAACCCTGTCATGATGGTTAGATTTGTAATAGATTAAATAGACTTTATTTTTATCGCAAAAAGTTTGGCGACCGCTGTCTTCCATTCATCGCTCCACTCGACCCGCCGATCGACCCATTGACGGCACCGGCCGGCCAAATCACAAAACGCCAATTAGCAGCACCCGACATTTGGCACCCCGTCCTCTCCACATGCACACATATGTACATACTCGGTGGCGTGAGTCACCTTCGCGGCTTTCGTTTGTTTTTGTCATTTGTCCGCGAGCACGTGCGCTTTGTGGTGACCGCCGCCACCGCTACTTGCTACACTACCTGGCGCCGCGGCTCATTTCAATAAATCCGCTTCGTTACAGTGTCATTATCGATAAATTGCCACGATGCGGTGGGAAAACTCGTTGGGAAAGTGTGCATGTGTGGTAATAGTTCTGAACTGTCTACTGGGAACATGGAAAATTGACAAGTGGTTAAGGATTGAAATTATACCGGAATTTTCAATACCGGTATTACCGAGAGAGAAAAAAGTCAATACCGGTATTGACATTATTATTATTATTATTACAGAAAAAATAATCCAAGTACCGCTCGCATAATTTACGATACATTTAATATTGTAATTAAAACATTTTCATTAATTATTAAAAATAATATTTTCGAAAATTCGGATCAAAATTCTTTTAGAAAAATAAATCTAGAGCATCGTCTTTGATCAACCGCTTTTGGATACCTCCTAAATTTTTATACCAGGGGCCAGAGCACAACTTAAAAATTTATTCCAATAAAATATATTACTCGTTATTTATTGTCAGTTACGATTATCCGAAAGAACCTTATGAAAAAAGAGTGATATTTTTTTAAGAAACATTTTTATATGATTGATGTTTGTGATCTTTTTGTGATTGAGATGTGATTTATTTATATTATTTTATTTTAGTTAGGCAAATTTAATAATAATTTTATAATATCGCAATAGTATTTTTATGCGATATATAAAAAAATAGTTTTAGTGTTGTTAAAAAAATTAAAGTCGACATTTGGATTGATGGATTTTGAAAGTAACAATCAACTTTAATTAAATCCAATTAATCTATATTTTGTATTTAGTATTATTTTGGTATTTAGATTATTTGTTAGTTGCCGTCTATGAAAATGAACAATTAAATGTTAAATAAAGATTGATTAGGACTTTTTTCCGGTGGCCTTTATGAATATGAATGACAAATTTCGGATGTAATCAACAAATAAAAATTACTGTGTATACAGATTCAATGCGGATTAAATTTATACCATCTGATTTGTGCATTGTTATTCATCTTCATAGTCATTCTCAAATATAAGCCAAAAAATATATGTATTGAACATGCGGATAATAATCTCGAGCACGTCCTTATTTTTTCCAATATTGAGAGCCGCATTTTTGTATAAAACCATTTATAGTAGTGACATATAATACAATTAATCCTTTGCATTTTGTCCAAATATTTTATTTTCATTATTTTGCCTAAATGACCTATTTCAATACAACATTGTTTTATGTTACTTTTATGATTTGTTTTATAAAATTAATCTTTTATTATTTTTAATTAAATATCATAGGTTTTAAGATCTAATAGTTCAGAAAGATTTCTAGTTAAACAGGATTTGGAAATTTATATTCAAGCCAAAATCTTAATTTAGTCTATTTGCTGAAAAAATATGACCCATTGTTATGAGAACGTGTTCTAAAAATCAATGTATAAGAAGTAATTATTATGGATTATATTGATACGAATACTACTCGATAGTTAAAGGTATTGTCGGGTTCATTAATTGAACAACTCATCTGTTTATAATTGAACGGAAGGGTTAAAACATATCATCATAAAAAGAGCCATAAAATAATTTTTACCGTTAAAGGAAATATTGTTATTAAAATTAACATTTTAAAATTTCACATAATTATTAAATTTTCAATGAAAGAAAATTTATTAACAGTTAACATTTAAAAGAGCCAAAAATATAAATATCATAACCGAACTCTGAATATTAAGATTATAATTATTTTAAAAGTAATATACTGTAAATTCTTTTAGACTATAAATCATACCATATAATATATAAATATTACCATAATAATTTCCTTTAGTAAGAACCTTATTTGTGTAAGTAGTCCACAGCTGCATATGAAAATATGAGTAATTTCTAGAATTTTATTTTCTGCAATTACAAAGTTTTTTTTATTATTTCATAAAAAAGGCACAGTTGTTTTAATACACAACTTTTTTTATATTTGGTAAGTTTTTAGTGTTTTTAATAATTAAAAACTTCAGATTATTCTACTAAAATTATGAAGGAATATATAAATAATTAAACAAATATTTAAAAAACTATATTACTTTAACTAAATGCTCTTAGATATGTCGAAAGAGCATGATCTATAATTTTAGAATATATCCACAATCTGTTTTCGATCTAAGGCTAATAAATTGCTACTATTTGCTTTACAGTATATTTTAAACATTTTTTTAACGCCAGATTTTGAGAGTAATTTAATTTAATCTTCATAAATACGTAAGAATTTGTATAAATACATAAAATGTAATTAGACGAATATTCATCAATATGGTGTTGCTTAAATCGCTCAATATCTTCGAGAGATTTATTATTGAAGTTATAACCATCCGATGCATAATTATATTTGCGTCGATCATCCCTCATCTTTGTACTATTATTATGTTAATATAAAAATAAACTTTGTTTAGAAAATACACGTTAATCTTTATCTACAATAGCTCCACAAAAATACATTGCTAATCGTCTGTTAATGTTAGCCTTTTTCTGTTTAAGCATTTTATTTGTGTATTGTGTTGTATAAATTAATTTAATGCAATAACTAGTCCTGGCATTTTTTATTTTGATATAGTTTAGGTCCTGTGATAAATCTTATCTGTAAAATAAAAATGATATTTGACTTATTTCATATAATATTACACAGGCGAAAAATATTAGTGCTATAACATATCAGACTTTTGCTTCATCAGATGTAACACTACTTAAATTACTAAATTAATTCATGTAGTTTTTATTTGTAAAATATAATTTCAATTTTTATGAAAACCGCTTTTAATTCAAATCAAAATATTTCATAAATTTGTATTATTAAAAAAAAAAACAGTCTCCAATAAAATTAACCCAAATCAATATTAGTATTTCATACATTAAATAGTGTTTCAGTACATGACAGTTTACAGTACATTTATTAATATTTTACAATGTATATAAATCGATAACCTGATATGGTTTTTTAAATGCAATCAATCACTTTTCAGTGAAAGTTTATAATCGGCATACTTGTACGACTTTTTGCATTAAAACATAATATAACAACAACCCAATAACCGCATTAAATCATTAATGCGTATTAAATTGTGCTACAATTATAATCATCATATTAATTCTTATACATAATGAAAAAACTGTTCTTCCATATTTATGTGAAATATACTTTCGCCGCAATTTACGACCCTGTCCTCGATAAATTACACAACGACCCGTGTTAAATTTACAAAATGTCATTTAAAATATAATATATCTGTGATACAGGGTGTCTTAAAAAAATATATTCAAAGTTTGATGAAGGTTGAAATAGTGACATTTTCAAGTGAACGCAAATAAAATTATTATTTATGCACGCAGATAAATTTATATTGTATATTAATTTATTGGTAAATTAATACAGGATATCTTACTAAAAACAAATAATTACTATAAAAAAGGATATATAAATTATTAGCTTCTTTTCTAATTAATTTTATTGAAATAATAAATTATTAGATTTCACATCACTAAATTGCTCCTGAAAATATTTTATACAGTTTCGTGAAATATGTACATATAATGTTTTTTTATTAGTTCTTTTTTACTATATGTGAGCTCAATTTGATGCTACTTTTTAAATAAAAATATTTATGTTATACTTAAACTGTAGTGTTAGTACCAAACACTATTCAATTAAAATTATTTAAAATCAACTATTTTTTACATTAACTATAAATCATTTTTTGGATGAAATTGGATGTATATATGTTAATTATAATTTTATTATAATAAATTATTTTTTAATTATACTAATAATCATATTTCTCGATGCCCTCAGATGAAATGTGTATCAGGACGTGAACGCGGGGCCGGACAAAAAACACTATTATGGATGCTGTAAAAAAGGGATATAAACTTGAATTACGGCTAAAACCGAATCGTTAAACGGACCTGACTTGAATCAAGTTAATAGTGACACTAATATTATTAATACGCATAATAATTAACGTTAATTAGTTTTATTTATTCGACTGTCCTGCCAACAAACATCAAAGAGCGGCCGCCGCATTCAAGATGGACTCGGCCAAACAGGTGATTACTATACAATTTTATTATTATTGCGTTAATTATTAGTCTATAGACATACGTGTACGTTTAACTTTTATAGTAATAATTCGTAATGACTTGTGTAATTAAAAGTTAACGCTGATGCCGCGCAGCACAATTTGAAATACGCGCCCTTACACTCGAGTTGATCTGGCATTTTCTTGCTACGCGGCCAAATATAGCATGATGGTATAAATAATTAGTGTAATACATATCCGAGTATCATCTTTTATTAAACTGTATCAAAATATTTTTCTTAGAAAAATATGAATCGATTTAAATATATTTTTAGATTTATAGTTAGATCTTACTTTTCAAGACTTCATATATTTTATTTTTCAAAGGAATAGTAATTTTTTTTAATTAAAAAATTGATCCTTTTATATTTTAAAAATCCATAAATAAAATATTAAGCTCATATTTTAGCTTTAAATAAATGCTATATATAATATTTCATAATAAAAATGCAATAAAAAATATGTAATTACAAATTCGATTATATAATACCAAAATCGTTTCTTATATCAATTATATTTTTCCATTAGCTAGATACTATAATTAAGCTTAAAATAAATTACATATATAATACGCATAACTGCCATTCCTAATCGAACATCTAATTAAAAAAAAATATTTGGTCGAAGCATAAGTAATCAGAAAAAAATTACAATACCTTAAAATCTGAGAAGCTTAAATCAGTTTGTAATCTTACAAATAAATTGAATCATGTTCTCATAATGTTTGATATTTTTAAAATTTTTTTTTTTTATGTAGTATTTTCCAAGATTTTTTCTTTCATTCTATAACATCTATAATAAAATTGAATTTTATAAAATATTTAAATACAAGTTCTATTGACTTTGATTAGTTTTTTATCGTTTTATTTATTACTTTTTAAATAACATGTTATGTAGTTGTAATACAGCAAAATAGTTATCATCATAAAAAAATGTGATTCAAGATTTAACCTAATCGCACACCAATCAAATTTAATTGTCGCCGCTAACGAGCCTCTACGTTACGCAATTTCAATAAATGTTTGTTAGTCCGTAATAAAATTTTATTTTCATTGCTTGCGACGAATCATTTCCATAGTTGTGATATAATATAGTATATTTTTTTCATGTCGCAAATTTATTTACGACGTTTTAAACGTCGGCTCAGTGGGACAATATCGTAAAATTGTATTATATACACGGCCATTTCGATTATTGCTATATAAAATCTATAAAATTCATTAATAACCGCCGTTAATGGCGATGAATATTCATAAAACTCTCTTATCGGTATTTTGGCAAACGAAAACAATAATTAATTAATTTATAATAAAATATCATATACCAAAATATGAACATATTTTAAATCGAGAAAAAAATATTCTAACATAATAACTATCATAAAAAAAAAACGTAAAAAAAGCTCATATCGCGTAAAGATAATAATAAAATATCGATAGGTCGCAATCTTTATTTTTATATTTTTAATTGCTATCAAAAAATTTTTTATATGGATATGTCTTAAAAAAGAGCTTTTTAGCATCTTGTAAAGGTGCTATCTAAATACTGAAAGATCACAGAATTAAATAAAATAGTTCCTTAACATTTAAAGTTTATATCCAGGAAGGTTCAAGAACAATTGAGCCACAAAAAAGAGGTTGAAAACAAGATTTTTTAATATCTTGTAAAAATTCTAATAAAATATTGATAGATCATACTTTAAACAAAAATTCGTAATTTAGCTCATTTTATTTTTTTTCTATTTAAAATTAAGCGAAAGTTTATATTTAGAAAGCTTTTAACACAATTGTGCTTCAAAAAAGTAGTGAAAAAGAATATGTTATAATATATTAAAAAAATCATAGATCTCACAATAAACCAAAATCCGTAATATAGCTCATCTAAATATCTTCTCTTGATATTAAAAATTTAGTTCAATATAATTTTTAGAAATGTTTTAACACAATTGTGCCACAAAAAATGTTGGAATTAGATGTTATTAAATATCTCGTAAATATGCTATTAAAATATTGATAGAACATACATTAAATCCAAAATCTTTCCTTGAAATTTAACTTTAGTAAAAGTTTCTAAAGCAAATCCGCCACAAAAAATGATGTAAAAAGAGATTTTTTATATATTGTAAAGATAATATTAAAATATTGATATATCACACTTTATGGTTTAAGAAGCCTAAGGGTATGTAACTTGTAGTTTTTATTAAATTATTATATATTACAATTGCGACAGACGAAAAATGGAGAGATGTTTTTTGCGAGTGGTGGTAGAGAAGCTAGCGTAGGGATGATGTATATACATACGCCTTTAGAAAGCAACATTTGCTTGATGAGCCATCGTCCAATGTCATATTGCATTACAACGGGAATCTTGTAGATCCGGTGATTTATTATATCCGTGACCGTTTCGCAACAAAGAAATATTCTCTCAATGACGAAGAATATTTACTGTAAGAACAAAGCTCGTATTTTTTATGTGATTTTTCTGGTCGTAACGAGGGTTTAATTTTATTTTAATAGTTTGTTGAAAAATTCTACGTTGAAAAATAATTTCAAACGATTTTCCTTTTTTTTGGAAAATTTAAAGCAAACAGAACTTCTTCATTCATGAATACTGGTTCTTTATTAATCTCTTCATTGTCATTCTGTAAAGCTTAACTTCCAGCATTGACCATTTTAACCTTCCAACGTTTCAGTTTATCTGCTATATCCAGAATAATTTCTCCATTTTTATCTTTTAGCATAGGTGATTCCTAAGATTTTTTTGATATTCTATGTACCTCGAGACGTTGTATTTATTTTGAAGATCTATTGTCAGACATCCACTTTTACTTTGCTTTGCATGGAACATAACAAAACCTGATTATTACAACAGCTGATACAGAATCGTGCCAAGGTTAATAGAAAAAATCAGACAATTGACAGCTGTCATTTTTTATTTTAACTTTGCCAGTTAGTATTTTTTTCTCATCGGCTGTTTAGAATCTTCGTTTTATTTTTGTTTTTATATAATAACTCAGCGCCGGTTAATGCGAATTTATGTCATTTAATTTTTGCGTAAATTCGGGTGACGCGTTTCTGCGTCTTTTTATAAATTAAATTGTTTAAAACAACTCCACTAATAAAAGATTCAACCTTCAATTAATATTGCTAATAACTGTTGGTCAAATTTATATTGTCCTCAAAATCCACAGATAAATAAATTATTTTTAATGGAATTTAAAAAATTAAAATGCGATATTATATTTTAATTTAGTATTATTTCGTTGCTTGCTCCTAAAATATATTGCAAAATCAGGAATCTCACGGATCACAAAATTTAAAGTACACCCTGTAGCCTGTATAGATAAAACGTATTTATATCAATCTTTTCAATCGGTCCTGAGCCCCGGCTCAGTTCGTACTGTGGCGATGCAGCATCCGCAGTGGACCGAGTGGACGCCCCTCCCGCGCGCCCTACCCCTCGCCTGCTTTAAGTGGAGCCTGCTGTGCTTTTTCAACTCCGTTTGATGTTCGCCGAATTAGTTAATAAACACGGTGTTTACAAACCGCGGGCCCGCGAACGATTCGATCGCGCGCGGGTCAATTGAAAAAGCTCTTTTGATTTGGGAAATTTTAATGGCCAAACATTCGCCTTTGAATGCCGTGCACGTGAAATAAATTAAGGTAAAATATGATTCACATGCCTAGGTATTATATTTATTTATGTATTTATAAGAACCAATATTGAGGTATTTTATTTTATTATCTAGCTCTGAAATACAAAAATATCAAAAGCACTTATTTTTTATTTTTTTTAATATTACCGTCATAAATATGAGGTTTGATATAAAATAACAGTTTTAAATTTTTTTTAACTTTGGTAGATACTATGTGATTCAATTTTCATTCATATAAGACGCGTATTTTGTGTTTGATAGCCAAGAACTAGCTACGCATTTTGTCAAGTTAACAATTTCTATATTTTTGCATTATTTTTTGGGGTACAGATGAAATAAAGTTTTTATCAACGAGTGTTATGAGTGGTACAAATGTTTGTATAAGTGCTGTGAATACGTCAAAAATGATAAGAATGATTTCATAATCACATGATCTATATTAGGGATATTTATAAAGAAGTTTCTATCTTGTATGGTTCATGCAAAGCAGTTATAACTAGAGTTTTTGTCATAAAACAAGTAGTTGTTATTTGTTGAATTTTCCAAAATTGCTGAATTTTCAATAAATTGAAGTAAAGAAATTGATAGTCGCTGACTACAAAGTATTTCTCTACTGCCTCATAACATGTAACGAAACAAAGCTCTTCGTTAAAGCACCCTCAAAAGGAAAAAACAAAAAGAAGTACGCCAAGTTCGATCTATAATCAAAGTTCTTTATACTGCTTTCTTTAAATATAATAGTGTAGTACGCATACGCTGAATAAAGAATAACTTCACAGTATTATCTGATTTTTTAGCAAAACGGCAGCGTTAAAAAATATTTAATGGAGATTTTCTTATCTTCTTTCTTTAAATATAACTGTAGTATACGATCATGGACGCACACATCCCGCCGCCAGCTTCTCCACCACCGCTCGGAGAATATATTATCGCTGCCACACCAATCAGAACTCTGATAATCTTTCACTAACATCATCCTTCTGCCAGCTTCTCCACCACTGGGTGATAAATGGTGAGAAAACATCTCACCATTTTTCGTCGTTCGTAACATATGTAAATAATGCAATAAAACTCTTACTAAATTCCACTAAGCATCTCACTGGCTACGAAGTCACAACCCTAGGCTTCTCAAACCTTAAAACTCATATTCTATGCTACTTAACTTTTATGTTCTAATAAAAAAAAAACTTCATTAACCAAGATAGGTTATTGCAAATGGCATCAGCGTTTTTGCAGTTGTAGAATCTACAGATTTGCCTTTTTCTAAAATTTAATGCGTATTTTATTTTTGGAGAAAATTTTCAGAACTACATGTTAATTATTTTTTTATTTTTCGGGTTTTTTGAAGCTCAATTGGAATATAAATAGACACCGAAAAGTTGGTAGCAATTTATTTAGTACTACATATCTCGATCATCCACAGTGTGTCGTACAGTGTCAATCTCTTGTGTTGTCGTTTTTGTGGGTTACCCTTTGCTTATGTTATACAATTGTTAAGATATATTCTTGTAATTATCGTTTTATTGCTTTGATTTATATTACTACTTTTTTGTATTAGTATGTAGTAATAATTTCTTTCAACACTATTCTACTATTAAATATCGTTAATTTATTTTACATTTTTTTTTTATATGTTATTAATCTATTATGGATTTTTTTATAT
This sequence comes from Plectrocnemia conspersa, assembly GCF_051122295.1. NCBI lineage: Eukaryota > Metazoa > Arthropoda > Insecta > Trichoptera > Polycentropodidae > Plectrocnemia > Plectrocnemia conspersa. The sequence continues at coordinate 30,231,909 of NW_028277165.1, forward strand.
AATTTCTTAAGCTCTTTATACTTTTTATAAAATTAATATGATTTTTTTGTAATGGTTATTTATTTCATACTCTTAATTATTTTCTATGGAAACTATTTACATTAAATCAAATTTAAAAAATATTATATACATAAAATACTCTTTATTTATTATTTCTATGGTTAAATATGTAAATATTTAGCTATCTGGGGTACCTCAAAATATTGAAAGATTGACCGCCGTACATGTACGGCGATACTGCTCAAAGGGTTAAATAATTGCACCTTTTTCCAATTTATGCTTTCGAAATTACTTTTATGACAAAATATAGTGGTTGATATCGAGCACAGATCATTTTAATTTTAATTTAGAAAAATACTGTAATGCTTCATTTCTCATCCGTTTTACAGACCAATTTATATTGCCGTAATGAAGTAAATTTTTGCCGCTCGTTACAAAATGTTAGGAATTTAATTAAAATATCATGAGTAAAAGAAGTCGGTGCCTAAACCTGAAAGACCTGGTCTAGAATCTAATATGTTTTTCAATTTATATTGTATCTGGGAGGTTGGAATTAGTGATTATTACAAAATTATTATTCTTATCGATTATTACAGCTTAGTTTTTCTTAGATTTTCCTTATCTCATATTTGAATATCTTGATAAATAATTATAAAATGAGCTAAATTAGCTCATAGAGAATATCATACATGTATAATAAAAAAAACATAGATCAAACTTTTGTTTCTCGTCTAAAGCAGCTTGATTACATGCAACTTCTGTAGAAGATTTTGAATTATAATGTTCGTATAATTTTCGTTTATGTTGTAAATTATTCACTTTTTGTGACACGTAAAAATATGAACAAGAAATAGATTGTTTCTGTTACGTATGAGAAGCTCAGAATATTTTTCTTAATGGTGATTTTGCTGTTTTTATTTAATTCGAGCGGCACTCATTTATTAAGCTTTTATTACGATTAAATTTTGTGCATTATTTTGATTCAAATAACACGGTCATTTGCTCGTTTTTTGATTCTTCTTTTTTTAAAGACATTCAAAGAACGAAATTATTTGAACTGCCTTTGCATCATATGTCACTTATCAATACTCATTATTTAGTTTATTAAAAAAGTTACTGCTTTAACTGCCGTTTTGTACTCACATATAAAATTTATATTATTTGATAATTATCTATTTTTAACTAAATTGTAAACTAAATACAGCTTATATTATTTGATTATCTATTCTTTCTGAACGACATTGCTACATTATAATATCTTTAAGGAACTAATTGCTTGGTCATCAAATATATTCCTTTCTTAATAAGAAGTGACTAGTGAGATCAATTATTAAGAGGCAAAAATATGATTAATTCCTGTTTCCTATATAGTATATAGGTTACGTAAACTTATCTTTGAAATGGCGCGAATAAATCATAAACATAATAAAGTACGAATTGGAGCATAACTCCGTTTTTAAGATATCGTGCGAATTGAATTCTCACGTTACATTACGAATGGGATATTTATTATTATATTTTTTTGCAATTCGCTTACAAACACCATGTAGTCCGGTGAAAGAGGCCGCTTTCCTTTCATCTCGCCGCCTTCGTACTGTTGTGTGTTTGAAATCAAAGTAGTTTCTTGTTTTACTGACTTATTTTTCGTTTGTTTGCCGCGTTTGTTGTAATATTGTTATGGAGTCAATTAATGCGGCCCGCGGGTCTTTTATTGTTATTGGCCTCAGGTGATAATCGCTGATTAACACCGCGCCACGTGGGGACGTACAAGAGCGGCGGCAAATGTTTACCCGGACAAACAGTTTGTACATCGCCAAGGTACACACGCTTTATTGGCTTCGGTGTTCCCTCTCACCATTTACCTGTGCGAGAAAAAAAATAGTTGAACGGAATCCTACTTGAGATTGAGCCGAAAACACAAACTTAAGTATCGATTGATCACAGATTAAAAAGACTTCACATCCTGTTCCGATATTCTGATCGTTTACTTTTCATATGATTGCCATAAATGTAAAAGCAAGGATTTATACCAATTTTTTTTATAATAGTAATAGGTATAGTTAAATGTTGACAGACTTTAAATTTATTGTACTATTATTTACAAGAATTAATAAAAATATAGTGATACTCATTTTCAGAGTAATGTATCTAAATAAATTTCTTAAAATATTAATAGTTGCTAAAAATCTAATATGTTTAGAAGAAGGATCAGATATTTATCGCAATATTTATTTTGTATACAGACCTACCGAGAGGTAGTGGGGGAGAGGGGACAAATTCCCAGAGCCCATTCTCCTTGAGGGGTCCGATTCTGGAAAAAATTATGGCAAGAATATATTTACAAAAAAATAAAATTATATAAATTTAATATTTTTATGAATTATATTATCGATAATTAAATGCAGCAAAATACATAAATAGTACATTCAGTTTCATGAACTTACACCTAAAAAAAATTTAGAAAAAACAGTTTCGAATCTATCCCGATAATATTTTTTTAAATATGTCATTTGTAACCTATGGTGACCGATTGTCAAAAAAATATTTTACCCCTTCGGGGGTTCCTCAAGGATCCAATCTGGGACCTCTGCTTTTTGTGTTATTTATTAATGACATAAATACAGCAATTAAAATTCAAGTTTTCTTCTGTACGCAGATGATTTAAAATTATATAAATGCATTCGATCTATTGCGGACTCCTTCTCTCTACAAAGTGATTTAGAGTCTCTGTGGAGATGGGCTTCCGTTAACCGTCTGCCCTTTAGTGTCGGAAAGTGCCATACTGTGTCATTTTCTCGATCCCGTTCGCCATCAGCTTATTTCTATCATCTCGGTGGTAACATTTTGACTAGAGAAACTTCCATTAAAGATCTCGGAATCACTTTCGAGAGCAAATGGAGGTTCTCTCTACACATACACGACGTCTGTGATAAATCTTCCAAGATGCTCGGCTTTGTTATGAGGAATGCCTTTCACTTTGACGATCCGTCAGTTATTCGCATCCTCTATGACACCTTAGTTCGTAGCATTCTTGAATCGGGATCTATAATTTGGAATCCCCGAATAGCCAAATATTCCCTTTTAGTGGAAAAAATTCAAAAAAGGTATTTAAGATACCTTTACAAAAGGACATTTGGTTATTATCCGTTCTTATATCCTAGCGCCATTCTTTTAGAAGCGTTGGGATATGATTCGCTGAATTCTCGCAGAAAGCTGTATGTCGCTAAGCATTTTTTCAAACTACTAAAAGGTGCTGTCGACAATCCAGCTATTCTCGAGGAATTCCAGTTTTGGGTTCCGGAACATTTTCGAGAATCACGATCGAGACCTCTTTTGATGGCAGTTAGGGTTAAGACATCCGCACTTGCCGACTCGCCTATGGCTGTGGCCATACGGCTCCTTAATACGCTGGCGTTGAAAATTGATTTATTTAATGTTAGCTACGAGGACCTGATCCGGTTTATATCTTTTAATTTTAATATTTTATAATTTTTTTTTTGTATGTTTAAGTATTGTTATATTTATTTATATATATACGTTTTTTTATGTTTTATAAATTTACAATTTGCTTTCGACCATCGTGGCGCATTGGGGTAACCTGTTAGGCCACGATGGTCTTAATTTAATCGAAAAAAATAAAAAAAATAAAAAAAAAATTTCAGTAAAATCATATTGAAATACATTTTCATCAGTAGATTTTTTCCAGTGAAAATATAAATTATCTGGCAGGTGCTAGTAAAATGATATGATTTCAATTTTTATATATGTAGTAATATATATATATATATATATATATATATATATATATATATATATATATATTACTACATATATATATATATATATATATATATTTACATACATACTCACATCCGATGACAGTGAATCTGTATTTTTTAGTAAAGTTACATTTTCACTAGTGAAGTCCAAATATATTTTTAACAGTATATATGTATTTTCTCTAGCGAAAATATAATTTAACTAATCGGCGTTAATATGCTGCTCTAAAATGTCTATAAAACTCAATTTGACAGTTGCGAAACATTAATTTGCTGTTCAAACCCAAACCTATCTCAATGAATTAGTTCTAAAAGTAATTATAATTTCAGAACTTTTATTAGTTCAAGTCCAAAATACAAACTAAGAAGAAGAATATGTATAAACAGACATCGCAACACACATATTGCTCCATAGTTTGTCTGCATTTACTTACACTATTTAAACTGACCAATGCGCTATCTTTGACGCAATCTGTTTTGCCACTCGCCAATTTAAAAACACAAAAATATAAGTTTTTTTAAACAACATTTTTAACCATATACATTGTAACATCCTAATTTAGCGCGACTTATGTCAATCATTATAATAAATTTAGGAATTCTGTGGAAGCTCAAGAACGCCTATTATTAATTATTAAAACGTACTTCAATTAAATTTACTATTGAACTATTATATAGAACTATTCTTTAGCAAATTTCTTACTATTTATATAGTACTATTCTTTAGCAAAACATATCCTTGCGATTGAACTCTAGCTCAGAATTAGCACGAGATCAAACCGCAAACATACATGTAAGTACACAAATTGGTTTCTGTAAATGCCGTGTTACTTATAATGAATATAAACCCTAATCCTCAAAGGGCTTAATGTCAGAACTTGTCAAACTACAGTGCTTGGTTTTAGAGTTTTAATCTAAATAGTCCACGTTTAGTTCTTATCAGCGCGAGTGCTTTGATTCGATACTTTTCCCTGAATGTATACGGACGTTTACTGCTGCAGTTTGAGAATCTGTGGATTTTTCTCAATTCGAAATCCTCGTCACGGAGTCGCATAGTCGCGTGCGCCAACAACATTTTTTCCGCGTAACTTACCCACCTCGTCAGGTGCACATATCTGACAAACTTGCACGAGCAAAAATGCTGTCATTCATGCGCAGTGATCGACAACCTTTAGCTGTTATATTTAAAAAATAAAATACAGATAATTTACTATTCACAGTGCAAATTCTACATTTTTATGTAAATCACAACTATAATATAAAAAAAAAGTAAATAGAAACGTCTAAACAGATATCAAGTAACAATTTTTTTCTCTCACTTGAACGTTAATGAATATTATTTAAGATAAAATAAAGTGGGAAATCCTTAAACGTTTGTTTTTTATATATTAATATGAGTGAAGATTTTATCAGTTCATAAAAATATTTTAGCACTGGATCATTTACAATATTTTTAATTACTTCTTTTAACTAAATGGTATTATATTATATTTTACTAAGCTTACAATGACTATTTGAAGAATTACAATATTTATATTAGCCACAAAATTTTGCTAACATACGCCACTTAAATAAAACATTTCTAAAAAATAAAAATAAAACACAAATAATTACTAAATCATACATTTTATTTTGCCATCTTAAGTTTCGCTTATATTCAGAAAAAAACACTATTTGGATAATTAATAAATAAATTATTTTTTGCCAAGTATTGCCGTCTCTTCTCATTGTAATCTATATTCTCTATTTATTTTTGATTTTAAAAACCTTGTTTTAAAATAAATATTTAGGATTATTTCTTATGTCAAATTTTCATTATAAGATTGTTCCATGTTTATATATATTTTTCTCAAAAAAAAACTGCTAATAATATATTAAATATACAATATGTTATCGCAATTATCGTGATATATTTATTACATTTTTCGGAACTTCTCCATTGAAGCGATTTTTTTATTGTTATATAATTTTAAAATAATTCGCAATTTCTTTTTGGAAAGAATTTTTTATGTATATTTTCCGAGGGAGAAAAATGACTCTTATTTTTAATTTATAGATTTATAAATCTAACAGAAGCGGCAGATATTGTGATAGGTACACAAGAGGTTTTGCTTTATTATCCACTGACAATGACGCTGCAAAACGTAGTGTACAATTTCACTTTCAATGGGTCAGAAAACCATTTCGCAAGCCAACAGTTGGCCGTCGGAGCTGTCAGGTAGAGGCGCATGAAGCTGTAGGCTGGATGAATTTTTTGATGTCGGTGAGATCAAAGCTTTTCGGCTTTCTTCAAGGGGCTCCTAAGGAAAAACACTCGAGCATATAGCCTATGTAGGGCTCACTCGAGACTTATCGATCGTGCTCTAAATCCATAATTCAATTAATTAACAAGTTGATTTTAGTATCAATCATGCGCGTAATCCAAAACATAGTAAATTGTGATTAAGTATATTTGTTATTAGTAAGCAATAACAGATGATGTCTTCTAGATATGTCCAAAGTGTCATCTGCAAACTTAGCTAGGTATTTCCACTGGAAGTTTCCATTAAATATATAATATATAGTATCTGCATCATCTTTAATTGTCAGTCTGATTAGTGGAGAAAATGTGTTGCTTCTTTAGATATTCTAGCGGTTATTTTTTTTTTTGTAGATTTATTTAATTTAGCCTTGTTGTGAAAAAACGTGTTTTTTGCCATTTTTACAAGTCTTCTCTTTTCGAGTAATTTATTTTTAATATTTTTTGCGCTAATTTAAGTTGATTGGTTTACTAAATTAGGAGTCGCTCTCTATGTTGCGTCCTGTGTATTTTTATTAAGATGAAATACAGCGTTTTTAAAACTTTGTGTATTTTAAGTAAAAGGTTAGAATTTTTCAAGTATTCCTTGCTGAAAAGTTGCGAGCTTTTGTTTTTCTCCAAGTTTAGTATTTATCTTTACTATTACAGGAAGTAGTCCAATGACAGATCAAGACAAGATTTAAGCGTAATGTATTGAGTTACTATTTCTTTTGTTACGATCTGTTTTCTTTCTTTATTTTAATACGTCTATTTGATTAACAAAAAAAAATTACAGACACTCTAATCTATGGAATTTATTGGCCCAATCTTGTCTTATATCATAATGTTGGTTGCTTGTAAAAAAATTCGTTGTATTTATATTTTTTGTAGTGTTTAATTCAGGATTTAATCATTATGATAATCGTGCCTCCAACGATATGTTTCAGAGATCAACATTATATCTATATTGTTGTCTAGTTAGAATATGTTAATTCTTGGGTTTTGTTTCCTATTCCGTTAGCGTTCCAAGTTGCTAGCTTCGTAATTTTTATCATAATTAATTTTGGATACAAGTGGGCAGATTTAGCATTCTGTGTTTTATATTATGTTTTAAGTTTTTTGTATGTTCTGTGTTAGATTATCATTTTATTTTATTTCACCGTTTCAGTAGTTTTTTGAATTTAGATGAGAGAATCATATTTTTTTTTTTATTATTTTCTGCTTTGATGTTGCTGTATTCTTTAAGTGTAGGAGAGATTATTTTAAAGTTATTCAAGAACTTTAAATTTTTGATTGTGCTTTTTACTGGTCACCCTTACGATTCTCCTCGCATTTGCCGCACTTACGTGTTTTAAAGCAGTAATTTTTATTGCTACCAAAATTTTGTAATTTTTTTACATTTTTAACATGTTCCTTTTCTAATATAGTTGCTCTTTTTTTATTACTGTATTTAATATTTTATTAATTTTTATCTTTATTGTTGCGATTGCTTTTTGAAGACTCTAGATACTTGGTATCCGGTGTTTTCAATTTCTTCAATTATGTCTTATATATTATTTTATTAAGATCATTATAAAGCTAGATATGACATTGTGTATTTTTTTCTTTTAATGCTTCCATTACTGGGAGGAATTTTTCTGGTTGCGGTAGCTGAATTTTTATTTATTCTTTATTCAGTTATTTCAACATATATTTCTCTTCTGTGATCCTGTCAAGAAGAGTTCTTAGCGGCTGAATATGACGAATCTCATTTTGTTAAACTTTCACATGTTTTTCTAACTGAAGAATTGTATTAACCTCTTTAATACCCAGTGGAAACGCTCGGTACCGAGCGTTCACACTGCGCCGGCACTATTTTATTGCTTTTGACTTGGATTTTTGAAGGGATAAATATTTTTGCGCTCTCCTATTAGTCAAAATTTGGTTTAGATGTGCATCATTCGATGTCGTAATATTGATATGAATAGTCTTAATGTGAATACTACGTTTCCACTGCGAAGGCATGATTTTATTGCTTTTGACGTAGATTCTAAACAGGGACGTTCCCTTGAATTTGGCCAGAATCATTTAATGAAATACTATGAATCTTAATGAAATTGAAATATTAAAAAAACTACTACTGAACAGCCAACTTTTACCCTTACCTGAATCGAGAAAATAAATTATGAATATATATTATAAACAATAATGGTCCTACTTTCCACCTACGTAATACACCATAAGATATAATCCTCCATTTTGAATAAACATAATTTATTCTAAATTATTATTAAAAACCATATTAAAATTATTTTACTTATTGTAACACTTTTCTTATCATTATTTTTCGGTATATGGTTTAAAAGGCTTCGCTTCACTGCTTTTGTTTATATTTTAACAGATTAAATTATATCATTATTCTTATTTCTCATTTAGCAGTATATAATTGACATAGTATATCACTCTCATTGCCACTTTAAAAAGTTAATCAAAGATATAAAAGTACTTTTTACAAATTAAGAGCAACTCAAAATAGATAGATGACTATCATTATATTATAATTTAAATAATAATAAAAATTTTATCTTCCTTTAAGCTTAAAACTTTAAGAAAAATGAGTCAAAGTCTTTATTCTTATTTTTTTTTAATTTGCAACAGTAATTATTTAAATATGAGGTCTTGTAATATCAAATCTTTTACTTGTTCTTAACTAACATTGGATGTCTTATGGTTATTTTTTGTGCATGGTTTTAAATTTCCTACAGTATAATTAGATTGTAATATAAAACGATTGACGTATAACTTTTTCAGAATACTGTCACCATAATATTTTTCGGGTGAATACCTTGTTTTTTGAGTCTAACCGTTTTCCGGATTTCTCACCGCATGTAATGATTCTTTCAAAGAATAATTCCTTATTATTTTTGAGATTTTGAAAAGATATGTAACATTAAAAACATATGATCTTTCATTGTTCAAATTAGGCGTACAATACTTGATTTAAAAAGTAAAAACAACCCACTACTTCATCCACCGCAGATAGATTTATACGTGCACTTTCTCGTCAGATCCAATCAAGTCCAAGTGGAAATGTTTTTGTCTCGCAGTCTCCAATGATTGAATCGGTTCAATCGCAACCACCAGATGTACCAAAAAATAGATTGTTTCACCTTTTTTCACCATCGCCACAATCGCTCTCCATTACGACCGGGTCGATATTGCCCGGCGAACGAGAAACACCTATTAGCACCTCCATTTTATCATTTTGCAACATTGTGTCCGAGGCACAATAAATGGGTATATGTGAGAAACACGCGATGGTCATATGGCTATTGTTGCATTGGGAAGAACGTCAATCACCTGACGTCCTTTTCAATCCTTCGGACACGCATCCCACTCATTAACCGTAAAATTGCAGGTAAATCATTACACGCCATCCTGGTTTCCTTGATACGATTTACAAATATTTGTTAGGACATCACGACACGCATTATTACAGGTGTCACCGTGGCTTCAAAATTATAACATCTTGCATGAAGTTAACTGTAACTGCATAATCGATTCACACGCTTTGTCTGCCTTATTGTTGAAATTATTTGTATCGATCAATATATCAATTTTTGATTGATCCTAGCCAATGAAAAATAGTATTCTACAACTAATCAAATGTTTAATATATATCTTTCGTTGAAGCTTTCAATAAAAATAATTATTATTATGCTATATTATAGTTTCTGATATGCGAAGGGTCAAATCTACTCAGTCTGAATCCCTAGAATTAATATACTTCACGTAGTCTTCAAAACATAAAGGATCGAGCTTAAATTCCTTCATCTAAAATTCATAGTTCTATACATGCATAACCAACGCGACGATCGCAATGTTAACTACTCCCGGAAAGTTAAAACTTTACTGAGATTAATCTTCTAATGCATTTTATGCGAAATTTGCCTTTATGTATATAAGATGCTTCACTATTCTTGATTAATTTCTAAAAACTATAAAATTTACTAACATATATATTATTAAAATAGTCAAAAACATTATGATAAATAAGATACTAAAAGGTTTTATGGTGATAGATATATGTGGCTATAAAAATATGAAAAATACTGTTTTATTATATTTAATAATTAATTAATATTTTTTTATAAACACTAATTTTTATATTAATTTATTATTAACAATAACCATATTATTTTTACACTAGGTGCATTATCAATAAAAATTAATTTTAATTAATTAATAATTGTGATATATCTAATCGAAAATATTGTTGTATTTTATAAAGACAGTTATTAAAAATCCATCAATTATAGCACGTTCTTTATCATAAGTCTTCCGTTAAAATATAACAACAATAGCGAGGTAAACGCAATTAAAATATATTTAAGTAATATTACGCTAAATTTTGCAAAATTCGCGAAGACCTTGTCAATAACATTTCTTTTTCCATGTACTCATAAACATATTAGCAAAACTATATAGGCTTTCATAGTCATCATTTTTTATTTATTTACTGACAATATTCCGTCGCAAGTATGACAGGCGTTAGCCCAATACGTTATAACAGATTAAACACAATCAACCACTACTTAATAATATTACACTCAAATTTTGCAAAAATTTGCGATGACTTTGTCAATGACATTTCATTTTCCATGTACATATACACATATTAGCAAAACTATCTAGGCTTTCTAACTCATCGTTTTTTATTTATTTACTGCTAATATTCCGTTGAAAGCATGGCAGGCGTCAGCCCAATTCATTTTAACGGGTTAAGCACAATCAACCACAACTTAATAATATTACGTTAAAATTTTTTGACATTTTTTTCACAAACACATAAAAATGTCTAGGCTTTATAGTAATAAGTTATATTAAATGATCATAAAACTTTTGCTGTAACATGACAGACGTTAGCCTTATGTGTTATCAACAATTAAATATGTAATATATCGCTAAAAATTGTAAAAATTCGCGATGACTTCGTCAATGACATTTTTCGCGTATGTACTCACAAACAATCTAAGCTTTAATAAGCATAATTTTTATTTATTTAATGTATATCTTACTGTCTGAACTCGGACATCAGTTTTAATACTTAATACTAAAAAACGGTTGTTTGATGTATTTTTTAAAAAAGCAAAAAAGTGGTGGTTTTATCTGTTTAGATGAAATTTCTTAAGAATGGACAAACAAAAAGTGCACGTACGTGCAAACGTGGTGCTCGGATCTGCATGTCCGTTTTGAGCACGGACAGCGGACAGACGACGGACAGACGAGTCTGTGTCTTTTCTCACCATACACGATCGGATTTGTCCGCCATGCACCCGCGATGGATGTGCCCGCACGTGTATGGTCAGCTAATGATTCTTTCAAATAATAATTCCTTATTATTTTTGAGAACCAACAAAAACAGGTTTTGATTTAAGATGCTGTTTTTGCCTTTCAGTTAGTTCATGCGGTACCTATTCATCCCTGTTTTATCCTTTCTTATAGCATCGAGATATCGTAAAACAACTGCAAGAAAAACCTTTAAGTCAATGGTCTTCAAAATAGGGTACTCGAGACTATATTTGAGGGTACGCTAATTAATAATTACACGATCGGTAAATTTACATTTGCGATTTTTTCAGATATTCGCAAAATTATATATTCAAGGGTACACTATTTTTTTAATTGTCATTAGTACGCGTAAAAATAGTTTAGAGACTATTGCCCTAAATTGTGGACTAGCTTTAACTGTGTTTCTCAAAAAATGTTCATCAACAGCAGATGCAGATTTTTAACGTTGCTTATTTTAATGTTAATATTACTAGTAATAAAATCTAGAACTAACGTCTTACAGTTCTCTGACCAACAGTACCCTCGCCAAATCCTACGTTTATTATGTTTGTACTTTTACATAAAATTATACGTAAATCTTTTGTTGATACATTTGCATAATTCGTTGTCTTGTCTCATCATAAGTTTAATTCTAATTATGATGAGACTCATCGTTCATGGTCATCTTTGTTATCAATCAAAACCTTTAGTTTGGTTGATATGGAATATGGATTTAGCAGACTAAAGTCCATTTTTACCTCGGGACCAGATTTTATTCCAGACTACATTCTGAAAGGATGCAAGTCTGGTATTTTACAGCCTCTAAAATTTATATTTAATTTAATTTTGAGATCCTCTTGTTTTCCAGAATTGTGGAAATGTTCAAAAGTCACTCCGATTCATAAAAAGGGTCCCAAATCTCAGATTGACAATTGCAGGCCAATAGCTTTGATCTCATCACCTGCAAAATTATTTGAAATTGTTTTACATAAATACATTTTTAATCATTGCAGGTGAATGCTTCTCGGCCAACAACATGGTTTCCGTAAATCTCGATTCACTGTCACTAATCTAATGGTTTTGTCTAACTATGTTTCAAAATCATTGGACTCTGGTGTACAAGTGGACGTCGTATACACAGATTTTGAAAAAGCATTTGATAAAGTTAACCATGCTTTACTTGTAAAAAAGTTATCTAATTTCGGGTTTTCTGAAGATCTCATAAATCTATTCTCAAATTACTTGACCAATAGATATCAATTCGTCAAGTATAATAACTCCTTTTCAGAACGATATAAGACCCCTACTGGAGTACCTCAAGGATCCAATTTGGGTCCATTGTTGTTTTTATTGTTCATTAATGACATAGAAACAGCAATAGAGCATTCAGATTTTTTATTATATGCAGATGACTTGAAAATTTACAAGAAAATGCATTCGATTTCTGATTCCCTCAACCTACAGGAGGATCTCAACTCTATATGGAAATGGGCTTGCTATAACCAATTGCCTTTCAGTGTAAAGAAATGTCACACAATTTCATTTTCAAGGTCATTAACGCCGGCAAAATATTCATACCATCTAGGCGGATATTTTCTGGAAAGGTTTTCTTCAACTAAGGATTTAGGAGTGACTTTCGAAGAACGTTGGAAATTTAGCCAGCACATTGCAGAGACTCATAGCAAATCCTTAAAAATGCTCGGTTTTATCTTGAGAAATGCGCGTTACTTCAGGAATACTTTAGTATTGCGCACTCTTTATGATACTCTAGTCCGCAGCATACTAGAAACTAGCTCCATCATTTGGATCCCAGGCGTAATGAATCAATGTAATGAATTGAAGCTGGAAAAAGTACAACGTAAATTTCTTCGATACTTATCCTTGAAGGAATACGGGTATTATCCGTTCTTGTTTCCCAGTGCTTTTATTTTGGGAGCCCTGGGATACGTTTCTTTGTCGACTCGCAGAAGTTCTGGAAATTGCTCAAGGGCATCGTAGACAATCTTTCAGTGCTCGAGCAGCTTCAAATGTGGGCTCCTGAAGGTGGTTATAGTTCTCGGTCGCGTCCACTATTCTTGCCTGTTAAGTCTAGAACTGGAGCACTTGCCAACTCTTCTCTGGCCAAGGCTATTTATCTGCTCAATTCTGTCCATAGTAATATTGACATTTTCTCTTGCACATATGGAGTTTTGGTTCAGTTCGTATGGGACAATGCACACCTGTTGAGGTGATTTGTGTCTGTTGTTTTGTCTTGTTTATATTTGTATGTATTATGATGTATTAGTACTTTTGACTATCGTGACGCATTGGGTTTGCCTGTCAGGTCACGATGGTTATAATTTTAATAAATAAATAAATAAGAAAAAAATAACACTATAAATAATAATTATATATTATAAACGTCTTGTTCCAATAACAGCCCCTTTCTGACTGATTAAAAGCGGCCATTTGATGTAATATATAGTAATCACTAATTCTGATCTTACAGATATTATAGAAATTTCAAAACACTGAGATTCAAACCTAAGTTTTTCATGTATTAGTTAATGTTTCCTGCTCTATTTTGTTGCTCATAACTTGTAATTTTAAAACTATATTTACTATTAAACTTCATACGCTTAAAATTTTTGCATGGTTATAAATTAACCGTATGTTACAATATACTATATATGTATATATATTTTTTTATATAATTCACATTTTTTTAAATGACACTTAACGGGTCAAAATACAATAAAAACCCATCCTGCCAAATGTATACGGCCGAATTGATTTATGCATGGACGTTTATTACAAATATGAAATTTTTAATTGGACAATAAACAGGCGGGGGCCCGTTTCGCACTTAACCTCGAAATATTTTAATCCATTTCCAAATTTATGTATTTTAAATGCCTCAAACTGGGTTTTAGTGCCTTAATCCCGTAATCCGCGGGCCGCAGGTGATTTAAGCGCCGCGGAATAATGGATTCACTTCGGCCCCGCAATAAATTTGCTGCCCAATGAGGACCTTTAAAAAAGGACCTCCGATCGGGAACAGAATTTAACCCCAACGATAATACCCATCTACTGTGGTCCGCCTATAAGAGAGTGTTTACCTTGCGGCCAAAATGAAATTACCGAATCGACCAATTTTTCTAAGAGCAAATTTATTATTCAAGCGAACTCTCAGACGCCGATACATTTGGGCAATTTATTCACAATCGGTTGGAGGTCTTTTTTGGATTTCATTCATTCGTCTTGTTCGTGCCCCTTGTTATCATAAGTTAATCTTGTGGAGAGGGAAAGTTTAACCTTCTTAAGTATGTAGATAAATTCACCGTCACTATTGATTTACAAAAGTTACTCCGTGGTTTGCCCATAAAAGTACTAATTGCGGTATGATTCTTTTTAGAATACATTATAATTTATATGGTATCGTATATGTTTATATTTCAGATAAATCTCGTTTAAAGTACATAAGCAAAGAATTCATATATGAACTCAAAAAATATTGTGAAATATAGACGCTGAAAATATGAATGTCAATATGACTCTTATACATTTAACTTGCTAAAAACTTTTCTGAAATAAAGTGGTGATTATAGTAAGCCAGCAATAATACAGAAATTATTTAATTTATGAGATCTTGCATTTGCCTGTTTATAATCAATTTGATATGGATGCAAGTATAAGCATCGGTCGGCTAACTATTATCTCCAAGTCAAATGTGCTTTTAAAAAAACTATAATAATGCCGCAAATAAAAAAATACATCGCCCGGGGCGATCCAAATTTGGAGGCGGCCCTGTCAGGCGCAAAAAATAGCACTCGCCGATCTCGTACATCAATCATAATTATGTTCAAATAAATATTGGCAGCCGCTTTTTGCGTACTTCGAGTAGCGGCCCCTTGTTCTTCCTCTGGTTTCTGAACTTCTTTGTTTCATTGTTTTTTTGTTTTATTTTTTTGTGTTTCCTTGCGGGCTTCAACACAAATATTCAATATAATATATATTCTCATATATTGTACGTGTGTTGAGAATTTTTTTATCAACAAATTTTCGGTCCGATCGCAAAACCGCAGGAACCAAATTGGTTCGTCAGCTTCCAGTTATTGCTTACAGGCTACCGAATAAAAATCTCATCCTGAAAAAATCTGGAATAAAATATAATATTAATATATAATTTGTCATTTTCGACGTTTCGTTTAACATCAATCATTTAAAGGTATTGTAAAAATATATATGTTGATAACATTTTTATGAAATCGGGATCGAAAAAATATATTACCGGCACATAAGAAATCAAATTAGTTACCAATATCAATCTTTAAAATTAAAAAAATAATATTACAGATATTGTTAAAATATCAGTTTTAAATTAGCAGGATAGAATAGTAAAGTGCTTCATATATCACTACAAACTATATTTTTATAGATTTTCTATTCTCACGGTGGAGTATCGTCATGAATGATTAACATAAAATTGACATACATTAATTGTAAGCTGTAATAATAGTCAATAATTATTATAAAAAAATCACCGATTTACATACGATTTCAGTATGATTTTTCACTACTTAGTAATTGCTTATGAATGTCTCTTTGTAACGCATTGGGCTAAGGCCTGACATGTTGCAGCAGAATATTTACAATAAATTAATAATTATTATTATTTTTATTATTACTACAATAACTATCAAAGCCTACAGTTTTTTTTTCAATGTTTGTGAGTAAATACGCAAGTAAATGTCATTGACGAAGTCATCGCAAAATTTTCGCATAATTTCGCGTAGTTTTTGCTTGTGTTAACTACGCTATAAACATTGTTCTACATCTTGTAATGTTGCAGTGAAAAAAACCCATTTTATGTTTGTGAGTACAAACGCAAGAAAATGTCATTGACGAAGTCATCGCGAATTTTTGCAAAAATAGTTATTCATTGTATTTGTAACTTTTAGTGACACATTGTGTTAACGCCTGTCATATTGCAGTAGAATATAAACATTAACCCTTTGAACACGGAAATCGACAAAAAAAAATGCTTTTCAAGATAAAACTTTTTTTTGTGAATTAACATAAAATATCATTTTGAATAAATAAAAATTAAAAAATCAGAACATTTAAACACAGTATCAAGGTAAAATTTGCATTTTTCAAAAAAAAAAACAATTAAATATTATTTTTGATTAACGCGCTCGAAGGGTTAAATAAAATTACTATTGTGAAATATGGTACTAACATTATTGCAAACATTTACATTTAAAATACTCACAGTAATAGTTATAATATAGTAAATTTTATAAAATTATTATTTTCAAAATTTAAATAGTCTCTTGATTTATATTTTTTAATATTAAACACATATAATCTGTTTTTATGAAAGTGGAATAAGTCAAATATATTTCATATCGTGAAAAAAATATTTTTTTTCCAAACCATAAGTCTCTTGATTTATATTTTAAAATATAAAAAATATACCCTTTGTGATTGAAATACTGTGATTTATAAATATATGTATATATACACTTTATATGAAAGTGGAATAAGCAACATATTTTACGTTTTTTATTCAAATATTTTAGCACTACTTAAAAACTAGACATTTAGATTTTTAGCGTTAGAATGGTAATATTTTCAGGCTTCAAATTAAAAATTTTATCTGAGTGTTAAATTTATTGGTATAGATATTTTAATTTTATTTATAATAAGAAGATATTTATATAAATAACTTTAATGCGTTTAAACATGTTTTTGTACTTTATAGTATACAAAAAAAAAATTAAAATAAATTGCTATTTTCTGAGAGTTTTAAAAATTTTAAAATAATAATGAAATTTATACATTATCAATTTGCTACTTGTACTGAAAAATATTACCTATTATCTTAATATTTATTAAAATATATTTATAAGGCACATTTCTTAAAAATCCTATCTACTTTATTTCTTATTATTTTATTTTTATAAAAATTATTCTGTCTTTGTTTAAAAAATGCGTAATTCGCTTTACAGTAAATGTTTTTTGCAACACTTTTTAGTTAATAATAATCATCAGGAACAAATAAATAAGTTATCTTGTTTAATTATATCGCAACTATTCCAAAAATCATGATCTTTTGATAAAAATTATTTTAAAATTATCATCACCATATTTTTAATTGATTTTAACTCCAATTCAATTATTCAATTAATTTTCTCCATAGATGTTTATCAAATATATTAAATTTGCACTAAAAGAAGTGACCAGACTTATTTACAAAATTTACATAAGATTATTATTTAAAAAAATACAACGAATGTATTTATTTAAATAATAATCTAAATTTTATTGCTTTTGTAAAAAATATTGTAAGATTCGAATAATCATGATATTGAGTTTTTATTCCATTAGTCATAATAAGTCTATCAATGATTCTCAAATACTGCTAAGAATGTGAGTAAAGTTTTAAAATACCCCAATATAGTATGAGCTTTAAAAATTCAACTAAAATTAAAAATATGAATGAGCAATATGAAAAAAGTCACAAAGTATCCCAATAATTACTTAATTTCTAACGGCTTGTGTTTATTCTTTTTTTTTCATTACAAATCTGTTGATCATGACTTGACAGGTTTTCCCAATGCGCAAAAAGTCATATATACAATATATGCCATAGGTTTTCATTAAAATTTAATGATAATCATAACTTGCATAGATAAAATAATATTTTATATACTTCTAATTTAAAATGTTTAATCAATAAAATATTTTCAAACTATTGTTTATGCATCAGAATAAAACCATGTTCTTAAAGCAAAATTATAAGATTTTTATTGTATCACATTGCTTCCAATTCGACTGAGTGTACCTCAAAGGAGCCGCCGGTAAGCAAATGCGTGCGCAATCATAAATTGGTCATGGTGGCGGCTCGCCTCCGCCAGGTGCTCTTTACGCCGGGGCCCAAAGCCACTGCCTCGTCACTCTGCTCAATCGTAGTGTCCTCAAAGTGTGGCGCGGGATTTTGGTCCATTTTCAGCTGCAAATGGACCGTTTTTCGAGATTTTCTAAAGTAAAAATTTCCATAATTTTTATTTATGTTTGAATAAATATTGATAAAACCATTAAAATTCCCTGTAAAATATAATACATACGTTATGTTTAGATTGAATACATAATAACAATCAATGCGTAATCAGTATAATGTTTAATTTTAATATTCATATAATTGATTTTTATGGTGTATAATATTATAACATATAATAAATAAAATAAATAAAATTAAAAAGTCTCTTAGTTAATTTTTACTCATATAAGTTTAATCAAGTTTTAATAAATAATAAAAAAATAATATTTATAGTCTTAAGTATATAATATTAATTTAAAATATTAACAATGATATAAATAAATATTTTCTAACTACGCAGCTTGAAGTATGTCATTATTATTGATAAATTGTACCCTCAGTAATTTTTCTTTTCAATGGTGTCCGATAAAAAGAGATTCATTTTTGAGTTTTCGTTCTTTAATTCAATAGTATTGCAAGTAATTTTATTTCAGTATTTCTAAGCATTTGAATAATACTGTAATTCAGTATATATCTAGACTTTTTATGTAGCTTAGAAAATATAAAATTAAAAACTTTAAATTGTTGTTCCACGAAAGAACATTTTCTTTACTCACTTATATAATTAATGAATAAAATTAAAATTAAATAAAATCTTTAATAATAATTTGATCGATTGAAAATGTTTTTCACAAAGATATGATTACTTGAAGTATATGTAAGATTGAATGTGTATTACCAGTCAGGGTATATTCGAATACATTTTCACTAGTAGATATGTATTTCTACTAGCAAAAATATAATTTAATTGATAGGCGCTACTGAAATTATATGCTGCTCTAAGCTATTTATACAACTTGATTTGCCATTTTCAAAATGTTTTTTTACTGTTTAAAACCGAACCTAACCTAAACGAATCAACCATACACAACTTGACTTAACCATTTTTGTGCCGCATTGTGTATTACATATCTACGAGTACAGTGCCGCGTATTTTTAGATTTAATAAAAAAGGTCATAAACATTCGGAAAGCATATATTGATCCCCTAAAAGAATTTAATGAAGTTTGCTATTTGCGAGCGACGTACATATTATGTATGGACGTAGTGACAACCCTGGCGCCGCTCAATGAAACAATAAAATGTTTTCAAGGTTTTAAAACTTGTTATCTATATTAAAATATTTTTTAATGCTTCTTCGTATATGACTCTTTAAACCCAGCACGGCTTGCAGTATTTGTTCTTAGCTTAAATAATAGAGAGAGAAAAGTCTCGCGCGGCACTACCATCGTGACCGCATCGAGCGATAAAATGCTCGCGCGGCATTAAAAAGGTTAAAGGAAATTCTAAAACTAAGTTTTTGTATTTCAATTAAGTTAAGTTTGGGGTGTCTCAATTCTATTAATCTCTTCAGAAATTCATGTGTCAGATCATTTATTTGTGAACAGTTTTACTAATACTGAGCAGGCAAATTATAAATTAAATGTATGCTACGTTTTAACAGGCCGGTTTAGTAAAAACACAAATTCACATTTACTGTAACTTATACATAAAATATGTCGATAGCTATTTCTTACTAATATATTTTGGCGAAATTCTCGGTTTTTACTATTGTTTTAACAAAAAAATACAATCGAAATTTTTAATATCCTTTAATTTACATAAGTATATCGTATTTTTTAGAATAAATAATTCCTTGTGCAAATAAACATTTTTTTATGTCACTATAATAACTAAAAATTTAAAATTGCTTTTATTAAGCGAATGTGGATTTATAAAAAAAACATCTGATTAATCTAAAGGCCTAAAAAAATGTATGAAAAAAAATAGAATAATATGTAAAAACTTTTGCTTTTTATGATGATTTTTGACTTCTAAGATTTTTTAATTGCAATTTTTTTCATAAATTAAAATTTTTCTTAAACATCTCTATGCAATTAATCACTGAAAAAAAGTCCGTAAAATCTTGTTTTAAAATTCTGGCGGCTTGAAAAAAATGTAAAATAAAAATTACATATTTTGTAAATTATGTGTATTTTTAAGACACAAAAACAGCCGTAGTTTTAATTATATTGCCATAAATGATATTCTAAAAATATACCTTGGTAATATATTGTTTAAAAATGGCGGTTATTCAAAATAATAATCATGTCAAAAATGTTTTACAATAAAAAATAAAAAATGTTTTTACACACTTTTAGATTTATAAATCTACCAAATTCTTGAATGTAATTAACAGTATATACGTTAAAAGTCGATGTTCAATGTTTTAAGGACAAAATAACGTAGTCCGTAACGTCTCAGACTAGTACCT
The DNA here is from genome assembly GCF_051122295.1 of Plectrocnemia conspersa. NCBI lineage: Eukaryota > Metazoa > Arthropoda > Insecta > Trichoptera > Polycentropodidae > Plectrocnemia > Plectrocnemia conspersa. The sequence continues at coordinate 30,252,614 of NW_028277165.1, forward strand.
TTGAGGTTGAGGGTTCGAGCCCCAGCAGGAACACTCGAATTTTAATTTACAAAAAAATATGCGCTAAAATAAAAAAAATACCGACCCCAGCTACAGTGACTTATGTTGGTTATAAATTATTTTACAGATAATAATTTCTTGACAGACTGAAAAGTCTGGTGGTTTATACTTACTTGTTGGTATTCATTATATCTGATATACTTATTCAATTAATACAGATTTATCCTGTTGTAACGCATTGGGCTTATGCCTGTTAGGTTACAATGCAAAATTTAAAAAATAAATAAATATAAGCAAAACAAAACTAAGTAAAATTAGAATAATATAATGGAAAAATATATTAGGAAATGAAAATTTAAAAACTAAAAAATTTTTTGATAATATATTAATATTATTTTATGGAAATTTAATAACGAATATAAAAATCGTCAAAATTTATTTTTTAATAAATTAAACTTTTAAGATATTTTATTTGCAGATTTATACATTTCCTTTTTTTTCACTGCACCTGAAAATTTGACTCTGTTAGCTTTTTTTTGAACAAACCCTTTTTTAAATATCAGTATAATTTATAGAATTATTTTGTATATAATAAGCTATTAGTCGATGATTTTAAATGTTATCTTAATTAAAACTTCATTTAATTAATTAATCCCAAAATTATATGAAAAATTAGAATAGAATGGGAAAAAATTAAAACGAGTTTTTTAATTTTAAAAATATTCTAACTACAAATTTGTCTCGAAGTCGTTATTTTTTAGAGTTTCTTTTCTAATATTTTTATTAAATAAAGCAATTGCTTTGATAATTTATTTTTTTTTTAAATTTAATTTTTCATTTCAATTTAAAAATTAAACCGAAACATTGGTTTTAATATTACTTAATTGTAATATCATAACTAAATTAGAAGAATAGCTTAAAATTATTTTTAAAATGCTCTTACTAAGTGCAAATATACTTGATGATATTATTATTTATGTATTTTTATTGCTCCAATTATTTATATTTAAATTCTATTCAAATCGATTTTATTTATTGACTACCCCTGTCTGATGACGTAACCGCGGACCCATTCACGCATAACAGGGCCCAGTTATTTTTTCCACCTCTCGAAGCAAATAGATCTCATAATTGATAAATATGAAAGGAGACCGAAAACGTTTTCGCCGAATTAGAACCGTCGCAAATAGGTACGGCGCAGCATACGCACAACGTTCCGCATTCCTCCTTATACGCATTAGTATTATATAATAATTTATACTATGTTTAATACACTAGATATGCGATTTTTTACAGATCATATTTCTAAATAGGCCATACACTCCACAAAATGGGTTAATTTCTATAAATAAGTAAATAAAATTTATATTTTATTTATAGTAGGAATTTTATTTGATTAACATATTTAAAATTAATATTTTCTCACTACCAACAATATTATTTGGATAGTTTTATTTTAAGATGTTAAATAAATATGTACCTTGCTAGCTTTCAAAGTCACACCCGACGCGTGTTTACAATGTAGACAATATTTGTTTACGGGCGTTCGTGTGTAAAGATGATTATTATCTCTTGCTCTACGAATTAGGGTTCGATCGGAGTTCTTGTAAATATAATAATAATTAAACACAGTATATTTAATATATATTTATAATTATTTGTGTATATATTTACATATAACGGGCTACTTTTAATTGCACCAATAAATACACTTCAATAAAAATTTATTAAATATATTTTATTCTTTCATAATATACCATTAGATAAAAATATTTATTATATATATTTTAGAATACATGGGGCTTTTTTAAACGCAGTGTGAATTATTTTTAATAAATATAGTACGTGTAATTCTTTACATAGCAACCATCAAAACAGATTGCGTCAGAGCCAGCGCGTTAGCCAGTTTCTCAAACTGTGTAAATGTAATATAGATTTTCAATACATACTACATCGGTTTTAATACTAAGTGAAGCTTAAGTTAGCTCTTTTTTAATTTACGAATACATATTGATTATAAAATATTTTTATTTCTATTTTTAAGTCATATGTTAGCAAAAAAATTATCATAAATATAAGATTCGATATCTATATAAAATAATACACTGATACATTGACTTCTGTTATTTTAATAGTTTTTCCCTATTCACCTTATAAGTATTAGGTCATGTTTTTATAATTTGTTTATTTTAGTTGTGGAAAATATACTGAAAAAACCCAAAAAAATATTTTTATTTGCATCTTTATGATACTATGACACATACTAAATATAAAACTGATTAAATGTTAAGTTTTGTGCTTTTTATAATAATTAATATTTGTTTATTTGTCACGTATATCAAAAAAACTAACTACAATAATTTTGTAAAAAAAATATTAGGCAATTTCTTGTAGCGATTCTTACACCGAAAGTTTTACTTTTTCTGTTTCTAACATCTACAATTATAATCTTAAACAATTTTATTTGTATGTAAAAGTATACACTGAATTATGTTATAGCATTAATTTGTCCTTATAAGTGTATGGTTTCATTTTTTTAAATACGTAAATTTCAGCTATGAAACATTATCATAATAAATATAAAACTCATTTAAATCTAAGTTTTGGGTTTTTTTGTAATATTTTTCTAAAAAATAACTTCATTAATTTTAGAAAAAAAATTGAGTAATTTCTTGTAGCGATTTATCCCTTTAGCGCGCAAAGGAAGAAAACGGTCGATATATCGACCGACGACATAACGGTCTATAATTCAATACCTTTTCATAATAAAATCTTCCTTAGGATCACAATATGTTATCGAGGAAGCTCTTTCGTTGATATATCGACCATATGAAATTAAGTTGTTGCTATAGGCCAAAACACGATAAAATCAAAAATCAAAATAAAACATTACAAAACTCTAAAAGAATTATTTTTTAACAATATTTCTTTATATGTGTATATGTAATATATTTCAAACAATAAATTATATTTGTGTGCCAATATTTGATCGTTCATTATATAATAAACATATTTTTAAAATATCACCCTAAGTGGTCAAAGGTCGATATATCAACCGACAAAATTTTCGAAATTTCCAATTAAAAAATTCTTTTTCTTAATTTTTTTTATTAAAATTACTTTTTATATATAATAAAAGTTCTAAAAAGTAATTTTTTAACCCTTAATTCCAAAATAATTAATTTGCGCGCTAAAGGGTTATACTAAAAATTTAGCTTCCATTTAAATCATCAATAATTATTTGATTTATGTGTATAACTAACTTGTGTTACAGTATTTTTTTTTCCATAAAAGCCTTATAAGTGTATTGTTCTATTTTTTGGAATAATAAATTACAGTTGTGGAAATTGTACTGTTTTTCAAAACTTGTTTTGTAAACACACTAAAAAAGTTATGCCTTGCGTTTTTATAATTCTATAATATAGAATACATTTAGAAATAATTTAAAGCTTAGTATTGTGCTATTTATAATAATTAAGATTCGTTTATTTTTAATATATATATATTATAAAAAAAGCAAACTACAGTAATTTTGTAAAAAAATATTTTGCAATTTCTTATAGCGATTTTATATTTAAAACTTTACTTATTTATTTTAAACATCCATCGTTGTACTCAAAAGTGTTAAGTGATTAGAAAAATATATAAAACTTTACACTCATTTTTATTATAGTATTAGTTTTTTATGTAAGCCTTGTAAGTAAGTGTAACTCCTCATTTTTTTTTTAAATAAGTTGATTTTAGTTGTGGAAAATGTGCTAATGTTTATTTTTTACAATTTTTTTATTTTGGAAATACGTTTTTAATTGTATGTTACTATTATAAATAATATAATAATACCTTTAAATATAAATTTTCTGTTTTTTAAAATACTTTTTATAAGATATATTTATACAAAAAAATTGTAAAAAAATATTAGTATTTTTTGCAGCGAATTTTATACCGAAAAATTTACTTTTTATTTTATATACATATATAATTAAGGGTCTTTAACGCTTAAAATTGATTAAAAATATACTATGTATCGTTGTCTATATAAACCTTTTACAAAAATATATATAAATTGCTTCTTGTGCTAAAATTAAATCGACGGTATATAAAAAACAAGATTTAATTGCTAAAAACTAAAATTAATATATTAATATAATTAATATTAATTAATAACCATTTAATATATTTTTTCTTAATCTTGCATAGTACTGTAAATATATATGTAATGGAAAATAAATTTATAGATTTACTGACCATTTGTGACATAATTACTGAGCATTTACAATTAATAACTGACCCTTTATTTATGATACTTTCACTTATTAAAATGTTACCGACTATCAAAAAGACTGACTATTTATTCTGCTCTCATACTAAAACAGCGGATATTCTCGTGTTATTATATCCTGAGTTTGTGGCAAAATTAATAAGTTAGAACATAGTTTATTTAAATGTGAGCTTGTAATAATTATGAGACTATTCAGCAGACGTCCGAATGAAATTGGATTTACTTAGATTATGAACCTCTGAATAGCTTAATCAATATAAATGCTATCGCATGAGTAGTTGCTGTAAATTCTAATAATGATTATTAAACCATTGTATTGAAATACATATTTTAAAACAACTGGATTTATCACCTTTAATAATTATAATTTTTTCAATGGATATAAATTTATTTCATATTTTTATATGACAGAATACTGTAATTGAATTATGTATATATTAAAATTTGATTAAATCTGATTACATCAATTCGAACTTATCTTCTATATATAAGTAAAAACACATTCAAAGCGTATTGTTATCACACATTATTGATGTTCACGCACAAAATCCCAAATCAGAGTAATCGACGCATTAACACCCAGCCGAGCAAAGTTTCCCGCATGGCCGCTCATCTGATTGATGAAACATTGAAAAGGGACTTTTCTGATTTTTTTTCTCTCCAATAAAATCACACGCATATTCCCATGTGAATTGATCACGTGTATGCTGGTGCATGAGTGTGTCGGTCCCTTTATAAGCCGATACAGCAGCAAGCTGCTACCGTGGTGTTAAATTATTATGATTCGATACTTACTACCAGCGAGATCAGAGGTTCGAAAAGGTAATCAACGAGCGAGACCGTGTTTTTCCCTTCTCGAAATTATTTCGTACATACTAAATTTCCATCGCTTTATCAATTAGTGTGGAATAAATGCGCAATTTCGAAACATGAAAAGACCGTGTAATGGATTTTTAAAAGCGTTTCTTTATGCTAGAATATTTTATGTAAAATTTATATACACGTTAATATCGCACCTAATTTGTAAGAACGCAAGTAATTACGACCTTTTGTATTTTTATTATAAAATAATACACCGGAGTGAGATGGTCAAAATGAGATTTGTTGGCCCATAAAATTACTGCCTCAGGTGTTATCATACTAATATATGTATTAAGACAGATACAACATAGTTCAATCACCACAAGATGTGAACTTGATTCTTGATATAATTTGTCTATTAAATATAATTAGGGGGTATAAAATAAATATGTATAAACATATATTGTATTAGATGACAATGTTTCTATCATCCTGCTGCTTCTAAGCGAATGCACTACTGCAGCGGCAATTAATTTATTTTTTACAGTACAGTAAATTAAATATTTTTTTTAAATTCGATGATTTTTACTTATTTTTCATTATATCATATTTTTGCTTCATATATGTAAGATAAAACATTTTAATTTGAGCAATCTGACTTCTCGGGTTATCCCTCAAAAAATTCGGGGTGTGACTTAGCAGCCAGAAAGATGCCAGTGGAGACTGGTAATAATTTATTAGTTTATTTATCGAGTATAGTTTTCTCCGAGTGGTGGTGGAGAAGCTGGCGGAGAGATGATGTCAGAGGAAGATCCTCAGAGGTCTTGTAGGTGGCAGTGACAGTATCTGGAGGTCGATTTTTCCATGCTGTGAGGATCGTGCTCAGGAGTCTCAGGGCATATCTTCACTTCTCTGCCAGGCGGGCCGAATCTGTCTCCACTAAAAACCAGCCTTAAATATTAAGGGTTGCAAAACTCATGCAGCGATCATTTAACTAATTGTTACACTTGTTTCTTAGAACAATGAAATATGTATACGCCTTTAGAAAGTGACATTTTCTTTATGAACTTCCTTCCGCGGTCGAATTGTGCAACGTGAATATTGTGACCTTACTGTTACCTTATTATTTCCTTGATCGTAACCAAGAAATATTCATTCAATGCACCGGAGAATCCTTGCGTGTTATTTATGTGACACCCTTTTTTCTATTCGTAACGAGGGCTTTTGTGTGGTCTCATTCTTTACACTATTGTTTATTCTATCTTTTTTGATTACAGTCATTAACGCGAGTTTCAAGAATAAGATTCCCTAAAAAAAATGTAAAGAAACAGTCGCAAATCTATCCCAAAAATATTTTTTTAAATATGTCATTCCAGTGAAATCATATTGAAATACATTTTAACCGGTAGATATTATATATTTTACCAGTGATAATATAACTTGTCTGGCATGTTCAATTTTTTCATACGTAGTAATATAATATATACATTTGTATACTTATCATTATTTATTTATATGTGACGTATAAATATTTCAGTGAATGTAAGTTTTATTTTAAATAGTGAAGTCCAAATACATTTTCACCAGTAAAAACATAATTTATATTGCAGGTGCTAGTTAAATTATAACGTAGAAATATATACATTTACATATTATACATATTACTATTTTATTACATGCGATGTTACAGTGAATATGTATTTTTCAGTGTAGTTATATTTTCACTAACGAAGTTCAAATACATTTTCAGCAGTAGATATATGTATATTTTACTAGCAAAAATATAATTTAACTCGCTATTAAAATTATACACTACTTTTAAATGTCTATGAAACTCAATTGAAAGTTGATCTAACCCAAACCTAACCTAATGAAATTTCTAAAACTAATTATAGTTTTAGAACTTTCATTAGGTCAAGTCCAAAATATTCCTCTCAGGGGAAAATAAGCTGAAGAAGAAGTACAAACAGCATATTGCTCCATTTTTTATCTGCACCTTGATATTACACTGTTTTAAAAATATGATAACTATTCTTACCGATATTAATAAGGTCAAAGTATATAATATTTGGTGCTAATTATGAAAGATAAATAATTTAATAATCGTCATAAATATTAGTGAATCGCTGAAGTTAAAAATATGTATATATTTAATTTTAAGTAAAAGCTTCTTAAAACACAAGAACACTTTCACTTTATAAACTTTAGTTGACATATCAATATCAATGCCCCAAATCAAAGTAATAGTTATGTAGATTGTAATCTTCAAATGTCAAAATGGTCACATCGTAAATAAATGCCAATGTATGTATAGTGTTCTCAAACTGTTGTTTTAAATATTTTTATTGATGCATCTTTTAATGTTTGAATAAAAATGCAACTTATTTATATTAGTTAGTAAAAATATTTACAGAATCAATATTAAAATTTTATGTAGCTTAAGCTTTAAATGATTACATGAGTTACAGAATATTAGTTTTATCTTATGTTTAATATTATAAATACGCGTATTTATTCACTACTTGCTTCTACAATTTTTGCCTCACATCAGATAAAACCTTATTCTATTATTATTTTACTGATTTGTTTTGTATAATTAGTTCTATCTTTATGAAGTCTTATTATTTATTTTATTCTTAACGAGATGTGACGTCTGTCTAAACTTATTCTTCTGCTTATTTATTTAGTTTGTATTTTGGACTTGATCTAATGAAAGTTCTAAAACTATAATTAATTTTAGAACATTTATTATGTTTGGTCAACTGTCAAATGAAATTTCATAGATATTCTACAGAAACATATAATTTAACTAGCGCCTAGCAATTAAATTATATTTTCACTAATAAAAATATATATTTATCTACTGGTGAAAATGTATTTGGCTTCACTAGTGAAAATACAACTAAAAAATACAATTCACTGTTTCAATTATAAATTGCATAAATTGTATGTATGTAAATGTATGTATTACTACATATGGAAATGTTGAAATCATATAATTTTAATAGCACTTGGCAGATAAATAATATTTTCACTGTAAAAATATATATTATTTTATCCTGAAAATATTTTTGAGATAGATTTATGATAAGGTTCTTTATTGAATAATCGAATATTTGATTATTCTAAATATTCGCATGATTTTCTACTATATATTCAAATAATTGATCGTATATTTGTATTATATTTGCTTATACTATCTCGAATAAAAATTAAAAAATCTTAGAATGAGGCAATTTGTTTACTTGAGTAACACAGGTAATCGTTTTCTCTCTTAATATACCCGAGTGACTAGTGCTGCTCCAAAATATATGGTCTTAATGCGCCTTTATTTTAACAAAAAACTGATTTTAAACATTCGAAAAACATTTGTGAATAGAATATTAATTGGTGTATCTACTATGACCGAAATTCGTAGAATTCGTACGTTGAACAAAAAAAATGTAAAAATATTTGTTGAACTAAAAAAATTAAAAAAATTATTACGATTAGTTTAAATAATTATTACTAAGCTATAATTATTTTTTAATTAAATAATATTTATAGGCAATTAATTGATCTCGGTAAAAACCGCAAAAAAAATATATTTTAATATTCGAATACATTATCCATTTTTTATTCAATATTCGAATAGTTAAAATCTTCGAGTAATTGTAAAACCTAATTCGAGACTGCTTTTTTATATTTTCTTTGATGGAAAATCTAATAATTTCTGATTTAGAGTCAGGGACGTCATTTCAGTTTTTTTAATTTTTCTTTTTCCTTTAGATTCATGGTATTTATTTACTGTGTATGTATTCGCTACTTGCTTAAAATTACTAAATTAATGTTAACGCGAGACATAATTACTGTTTTCTTGTATGCGATTTATTTTATCTATTTTTTAACAATATTTTGAGCATACCTTATGCTACTTTAATATTAACTTTTAAAATGTGGTTTCATTGCTATTTCTGTAATAAAAATATCGATATTATCTGCTAAAATATTCGACAGTTATTCTAACAAGCTTTTATATCGTCAATAATATTTAAGCGATTTTAATGCATTCGTAATTCCACGATGCGATAATATTATCGATAATCAAATCAATTAGCGCCTTTATGAATGATATTTTTATTCTCAATCAATGCCTCCAGTATCATTATGTTATTATTTAAAAATATAAATAATCACTAAGTAGAGTTTATACTATGTTTGATACGAGTTACCGAGATAAGGCAGCTCTCGAAACGGTTGGCGACTCCTGCCCCCGCGAGTACGCAAGGTCCCAGTTGAGGCAAGCTGTCTGCCCTGGGAGAGGCGGCATCATCAAACGCCAAAGGAGATCTCTAATAATAAAAATAATAAACATCAAAGGGAACCGCCGCAGCGGCGCTCCTATACGCGGACCCACAAGGGATTTTTTTACTTCTTCTGCCGCCGTTGTTTGGAGCGTTTTTTATAACTCTTCACTCCTCGCCATGAGGATTATTGGAAGTCGCCACCTGCCCGACACGAGTCCCAAGATTTTCGTCCTGCTGCTGACGAGGGTCAACTGAGACGAAGGACTCGCGTGTCCCCTAAACGTTGCATGACCGCTTAACTGACTGATGCCCTAAATTGAACCATTATTAAATCGTTACGAGTACACGGTTCCATTTTGATCTCCAATCTATCCTATGAACGAACATATGTTCAGAAGTATTGCGTAGATGTATTGAAACCAAAATTTAGAAAATCAAACTCTTCTTCAGAAAAAATATATCAACAAAACTTCTCAAAGAAAAATATAATAGGATATCTTCGTTTTTATTCAACAGATGTACCTGCTATGGTTCCTCGCTATCGGCGCCGCCGCAAAACATCTACCATCTCTAGATCTGACTTCAGCCGATAGCCAAAGATTTCTGACGCAACCCAAAGTCTCGTCTCTAGCCTTGGAGACGAGCTTCGACGTAGAGCTGCTTCTTGACAACGAAACGTCTCCATTCTTTGAAACTCCATCATCCGAAGAATCCACAATCGGCTCTGACGATCAGAGCAACAACGCTGAAATAGATTCTGTGACGGAATACGGACAGATCATTGATGGGCGATCAGCAGATAACCAATCGAAAGTTCTGGAGACGAATTCCATACCGAAGATAATCTCGCTGCTAGACGGTGGCCAGAAGACAAACAGCAGCAGGTCGATGAAGAAAGTCTTCCTAAGCAACAAGTCTATCGTTTGCAATGATGGATCACAAGCGGGGTTAGTATTAAATTCTATCTAAATTATCCATTCATGCAAGGCCATTAATCTTACTTATATTACAAGCAATTGCATTTTTTTATAAAGTACATATAACTTTTAACTATGAGCAATAAATTAGTGAGAGGGAAAAATCATAAATGTTCATAGATAGTAGTACTTAGTTTTTTATACTGAATGGATTCGTAGTAATCTTACATAAATTTCTGACATAATATTTTTAGATTCAGTACTTGTTGTCATTAGAACTAGATTAACTCTCCGCTTATAAATTCACGCATATTGCTCAAAATCTTGAGCTTTACGCTCAAAACCTAGCACCATAACATTCTTGTAAAGTTGCTCAACATCAAATTTATAAGTTAGATAAAAGACGATGAAATTAAAACTTGCAATCACTAATATAAATTTTGATTTATTATAAATGATCATACACGTGTGTATATAAATATCAGTGGCGTACGGTGGGTGTTAATATTGGGTGTACTATAAAAAATAAAAAAAACGTACATTTTTTCATTTTTATTAGCCGAGGTTTTGGCATGCCTAAACTGCCTTACAGCTTTTTCCCATATATAAATAAATAAATAAACATCAAACCTAATCTAAAATATTATTATATAAAAATATCAAATTTCTAATAAACATCAAATTATAATTATTTATATATAAAATCTAATCTTCTTTCTTTAATCATAAATTTTTCTACCACGCTGTCATAAAAAGTGCTCTTCTTTTTAATGTCCATAAGGATCCCTTTTTCTATTGAAATCACGCTAAGGCCACATAGCCTTTCTTGGCCTTGGGTACTTCGATAACAATTATTAATTCGTTTCAGAGCAGAAAATGAACATTCTGCTGAAGCAGTACTGCTTGGAAGAGTTAATATTAGTTTGCCTAATTTATCTATTTCCTGAAAACCTGACTCAAGATTATTTGTGTTCATAAATTGTACAAGCTCATGAACAGATTTCTCTGCAAATTCAGGCAAATGATAAAGAACAGCAAGCTCATTTTTTAAACTTATATAATCAAATAATGTTCCATAGAATTGTTGCAGTTTGGTAAGTAATTCATTTGGAAATTTTCCTTTATATTGCTCATATTTTTCTTTCTCCAGAAGGTGAAAATATTCCAATTTGGACATTGAAGAAAAACGGTATTCAATTTGCTTACATATATTATCAACTATTGTATTAAATAGTTGGCTAAACGCGTGCTTTTCTTCAACAAGCAAATCATTACTCAGTCTTGGATAATTTTCTTCCGTTACATAAGAATCCCATAATGTTTCATAATTATTTTCCTGTTCATGTCTGAGTTGTTGCAAAATTTCGGTAACTTTCTTACAGCAATATAATATGTCAAAAGATTTGGATTGTAAAATGTTGTATAACAGATCAGTTTTTCCAAAAAGGTTTGAAAATATGTGGAGAAGTTTTCTTGTTTCAAAATCTTCCAAAAAGTTAAGAAAACCTCGTGCTTTTATTACAGTGTCGGGGTCCCATAGTTTACAATTTTTCACGACGTCTCGAAAAAAGTCCGTAAATTCATTTCTGTATTTTTGCACTGTGTTACTTAACCGTGATGTGTAATTCCATCTTGTAGGTGTAACAGAAGGAAGTCTTCTACCTACAAACTCTTGTAAAGCATTTATTCGTTTGGAAGATTTCGAAAAGAATGCAGACAATCCATTTAAAGTTTGAAAGAATGATTTGCACACTTTTATATTGGAAAGACCTTGTTGTAATGTTAAATTCAACACATGAGCATAGCAGTGTGTAAAAATGGCCAATGGATAAACTTCGAGTACTTTGGCTTGCAAACCATTAATATGCCCACTCATTACACTCGCCCCATCATAAGTCTGTCCAACTAATTTTTCTTGAATTTGAAATTCTTCAATTATATTTACAACGTGGCAAAATAAGCCATCGGCTGTTTTATCAGAGCTAACGTATGTAAAGCCAATAAACCGCTCGTAAACTTTACCTTCATAAACAAAACGCAAAACTGTTGAGAGTTCGTCATTATATCTGAAGTTTCGTCAAGAATAATAGCGACAAAATTTGCTGAATTTACTTCTTCCTTAATATGATCTTTAATAACATCACCAATTGCTTCAATTATGTCATTCTGTATGGATGGGGAAGTACCACGAAACACCGTTGCAGTATTTAAATAAGTATCCAAAACAGAATCGTATTCTCGAAGTGCATTTAAAAATTCAAGGTAATTTCCTTTGTTTAGTGAATTACAGGATTCATCGTGCCCTCGAAAATGTTGTTCTTGTTTTCCTAGATATACTACTGCGTCAATCATTCCTTTTAATATTTCTCTATTTTTATGAACTTGTTCGTTATGTTGACTTATATTAGCTTTACGTTGAGCGTCAATCATGACTTCAATTCGTTGTTTTCCAAACATTTTGAGAGAAAAAAATGATTGAACGTGTGACTGCGCTCTTTTGTGTTTGATGACTAAGGTCAGCAAATCCACTTTTACTCCACACGCTTCTTTCTTTGGAAAACAATATACATGGCCAACAGAACAATCTAGATCGAAGTTCGCAGCCTGTTAACCACTCAGTTCGTTCATATGATGAAAATGAAAAATGTCTTGTATATTCACATTTATTGTCTTTATGCTTCATAAATAAATTGGGAAGAGGTGGACGTGGTTTGGCAATTTTGATTATCTTCAATTTAATTTCACAACTTCTTTTTGAAAATGGATTATTCAGAATATCTTCAACAGTATTCTTCATCATTATTGGGGTAAATAAAAAAATATAATCTAGAATAGAAAATTAAATATTGATCATATGTAAATAAGATAATTAACTATTTTACGCCAAAATATAAAAAATGAGTGACCTGTTATTGTGATATAATGTAATAAAAAAGCAGCGACGGACGCAAGAGTTTTTGAAGTACGCGCACCAAATTCGAGACCAATTTTACTACTGAGCGCTGCCAGCCGACAGATCGACTTCAGCCGTTAAATCTCGGAACAATTTACTTTAGTCGGCGGCCGCGCGCAAGGTCGGCGCGTTATATGTGTTGTTCCAAAACGATCGCTCGCGCGAAAACTTTCAGAGCGAATAACAAATACCAATGCATACTATACACTGCATATTAAAATTTTATAATTTTGCATACTACTGTATGCAAAATGATGTCGCTTTACGCCCTAAATTTTCTAAATTTCTAAATTTATATTTTAGATGGTTTTGCGGGTGTGCGCCGCACACCTAGCACACCCTGAATATACGCCCCTGATATTCTGCAGATTTGAAATAAATGCATAATTATACCTTTAAATGAGATTAACTTATATTTTTTGTAAAAACTATAAAATTGTTAGCCCAAATATTATTTTAGGTTACTAAAAGATACTGTTAGTTTCCGGAACCCACTTTTAAAATATTCTCACATCGTGTATATAAAACGAGCTCGTATCTCCTACAGTGTGAAAAGGTGAAAATTTCAGCCAGTTGGCGATATTTAGTGGGCGTTTTGGCCCGATACAATGTGCATGTTTTATGGGGGGGTCGATAAGTCGAAATAGTGAAGCAGCGGGAATATCCCAAGGAGGAAACTATTTTCTGATACGGAAAACGAGCGAAGGTCTCAGCTTCCGCCTTGGGACGCGTAAATCGGTGCGCTTCTATCGACCGCCCCGAACATTATTTGTAATTTTCCGAGTCGGGAAATTTCCATTCAGAAAACTAAGGGCAAAGAACTCCTCTTTTGACCTAATAATTTATTTGCGTTATAAAAATACGCGCGGATGGTATCTATAGAATGGAGAGAAGGGTTTTCCTGTACATGATATGCTAGCATGTCTAATGTAAAATTCAAGGTTACATTCAGATGTAAAATTCATGATTGAGTCTATATTGGATTAAGCCCAAGTTTGCTTGAGTTCGGTGCTATAAATATTATGTGAGCAAGTTTAATATCCTCAGGCTACTTTTAAATGCACTATTAACTTATATAACTTAGTTTAAAAGCAGTTTGCAGAGTTTGCCATCAATCCAAAAATATATAAAGCAAGTAAATATAGTATTCTTCTTCTTCTTGTACAATATCCTATTGGATGTTGAGTATCATATTGTTTCACGCAGCACAAAATATTTCAATGGAATTAAACCCAAACCATTCTCTCAAATAACATAGCCATGGAACGCGACGTCTGCCTATACTTCTTCCATTTAGTTGATTCAATATTTTGGTCCTCTCATGATATGGCAAAAGTATTGAAGCTTTCTTATCTTAATGTTCCGCAGTACATCTTCTTCTTTTGCCATACGCTGGAAGACTTCAATATTCGTAATTATATCCACACAATAATTTTATTTTTAAGTTAAGGTCCATGCCTCCACTCCTTAAGAGAATGGCGAAAATATAATAACGTATCATTCGCATTTTTAGTTGAAAGCATACGTCACTTTATTTTATTAGATCATGTCCAAAATACAAACTAAGCCAACTCGATCAGAAGAAGTTTAAACAAACGTCGCATCTCCCATATTGCTCCACAGTTTATCTGCACTTAGATCATACACTTTAAGGTTTTATAACCTTAAGGGGTGTGACTTCGCAGCCAAAAAGACGCCGTTAGAAACTGATAATAATTTATTAGTTAAAATTACATATATTGCGATAAACTATTCTCTGAGCGGTGGTGGAGAGACTGGCGGTGGGATGATGTCCGTATATGATCCTCAGAGATATTGTAGTTGTGGCAGCGACAGTATAGTGGAGGTCAGTTCCTCTCTGCTGCAGTGATAGTCTGGTGGAGTCTGAGCGTATCTACGCGAATCTGACTTCTCCTCATTAGAACCCAGCCTTAAGTATCAAAGGCTATAAAGCTTGAAAACGAATCACAACCACGCAGCGATCATCCAGCTAATTGTTGCACTCGTTTCTTAAACAAATGAAATATTTATATGCCTCTAGAAAGTGACACTTGCTTAATGGACATCTTTCCGAGTGCAAATTGTGGAACGGGAATATTGTGGCCGTTTCGCAACAAAGTGACAACAAATAAATATTCTTTCAATTCGGAGAACAATTGCGTATTATTTATATTAAACCCTATTTTCTAGACGTAATGAGGGCTTTTGGGTAGTTGCATCCTATACCTTCATGGTTACGGTAATTAATGCGCGAGTTATAAAATAAGAACCCCAACAACACTATAATTTAAAAATTTGCTATCCTTGCCGATATTACGTTGAACTTCTGATATAAGGTGACTGATTAAAGTATATCCAAACCGAATTTTGGTCAATAGGGGAGCGCAAAAGCAATTATCACTGCTCAGAAGGCAAAAATTCACGTCAAAAGCAATAAAATCGTGTCGGCGCCGTTGCAGTGGGAACGCTCGGTAACGAGCGTTCCCACTGCAACGGCGACGGCACGATTTTATTGCTTTTGACGTGGATTTTTGCCTTCTGAGCAGTGATAATTGCTTTTTGCGCTCTCCTGTTGGTCAAAATTCGGTTTAGATGTGCTTTATTCGATTCACACATATTGTATGTCGTAATATTGTTATAAAAATCTTAATTTGAACCCTAGATAGCCGAGCGTTCCCAATGCGATAACAACGATTTTATTGCTTTTGACGTGGATTTTTGACTTCTGAGAACGGATAATTGTTTTTTGGGCTTCATTTCAGATTTCAGAATTAAAATATTGAATGGTCATAATTATGTTATTTACGGTCAGAATAAATATGTATCAAATGGTTAAAATAAAAATAGCATACGGTCAGAATAAAAATATAGAACAATCAAAATTAATATATAAGACGATCATGTGAATTAAACAAAATATTTTAATATTTGTTAATATAAATGGGCAATAAATCATTTATTTTAGATATGTTTCTTATTAGTATGGTCACGGTCGGTTTTTGGCGTAGCTCCGCTTGATGCGAGTTTGGCTGAGCTTTCGTATCTGGTGGAAGCTTAATATATGATCATGCATAGTGACATATATTTATTGTAGGTTGTAGTAATAATTTATGGCAACGAATTAATTGGGAGAGAATTTAAGTAAATTTTAGATCAGAATAAAAAGTAAATCTCGGTCAGAATTTGAATAATAGTCTTGACCAAAAAGGTCGGAATAAAAATAATAAATTATATATTTTAGAAATATTTTACAAAATATCAGTCAAATAGTGTTGGACAGATTAGGTGCGAGAGAGTGGTAACGAGCGAGCGTTTTTCAGAACATTAAACACTCCATGAATTATACTCAACGAATCTATTAAATTGTATGTTGGACGCAAAGGAATTCAGAGCGACGAACGAAGCGAGAATAACGACAGAGCGGTGTTGAAAAGCACGTTTGGCTTGTTGTGTTGATATCTGACAATGTTACAAGCGCAACCAAACAAGTTAGCCTTAAAATAGCAGTATTATTATGCTTACCATCTGTCACCACTGTTTGTAGCAATCTTCAGCGTTACAGCAATAACAATATTATATGATAATACTATTGCTAACTAAAAACAAATATTCTGACCGTCTGTCAAAATAATTCGTAACATTTAATATATATTCTGACCAGTCCAATTTAAATTCTAACTATTTAATGTAAATTCCGACTATATTATATCAATTCTGACCATCTAATATTTATTCTGGCCGCTTATATTCTGACAGAAAAATACAAGCCAAACATATTTATTCCGATGCAAAGACTTTATACAATTTATATGTTTTATTACTAAACACTTTTAAATATTTATATTTGATGAATATCTTTATCCATTTAATTATGTTTAAGGAATAAAGTATACACATGTAATAAATATATAAAGCTTTGGGTTAATTTGCACCACTTTTATGTACATACATATATTATATAATAATATAATATAAAATATATATTTTATGTAAGTTTCTCTTTACAAAATCAATAAGACACAATATTCATTTCCCAGCTCAGAAAACAACATTCAACGATTTATTTGAAATAACATACCCATTGATAAAATGCACAATCCACGTCCGGTTGCTAAGTCGCTTTCTACAAAGGCAGGTGTTGAAGCAATCCTCATTATTAAATTACAATGGGCGCCCCGAGGTGCACAGTTTTGTTTTTCTCTCATTAAACAAACATTATACTGCTTTGCTGGCTTTTGTGCCTTTTGATGCAGAAACTGTTGCTCGTTTTTTTAGCAGAGAAGCTTTCCACTAAGCACAATGCAGGTGTCGGGATTACAAAAGCAGAGCAAAGCTTACATCCATTGTGAAGCAGCATATCTTCAAAATCAACTTTTGTTCAGCTCGGCTCCTTTGAACCTACCCCCGAGGATGAAATTCTCACACACAACTTACATTATATACACATACATGTAAAGCACCTGTGTATTTAAATGGTAAACTTCGCGCACCTTGATTGCTTTGACTGGATTATTCACAAAGTTTTAAGATTGCTCGAGATAAAGTAATATTACACGTTCTTGTTTGTTTGCTTAGAAAGAATTTCATTTACTCTGAAAGGTTATCTATCGCTATCGATTTGGTCCGCAATTGGAAATACATAGCGAAAGTTTCATATGTGTTTTAACTTTTGGATGTTTGACTGCTTCAAGAGTGATAATACTTAAATGTCTGCTATCGAAACGTCTCAGTTTGAAATGTAAAACTTAGAATTTAGTTAAATAGTTAAAGTTACATTAACCTCGTGGGTCAAAAAGCACATTAATAATCAAATACTAAGTTTCAAATATACGTAGTATTAAGTAATCGGAAGTTTTTTATATTTACTATCTAAGAAATACATAATTTATAATCCCAAATATTTATGAACTGCTCGATTTTGTATTCTATGATGTAGTATGGATTTTAAAATCAGCCTAATTGAAATAAAATATTAAAATAACATTTGACTAGTTCTATATAGTCACTTATATATACATAATTAATAGATCCATACAAATTAAAAATATTTTTAGTTCATAGATGTCATAAAAATAGTACGTAGACATCTATGGACAAATATAAATAATTAAATAATTAGCAAATACATTTAGCAAAGTTTAAAACCATTGAAAATTATTTATTTAATCATTCGCGACTATACAATACATGCTTTAACACAGTCAGTTCGAGAGCTATCCACTTCATCATTATTTATAATTGAGAAAGAAATGGTAAGTTTAGATTTACACCCCTACTATTAGCTCTAAAGCACACGATACAGATATGCGTTCGATATACTTATCATTACTTAAATCTTTGGAGACAACTATAATAAATTCGTATATACACAATTGCACAAATTGAATGTGATTCAAACACTTCGAATTAAACTTGGTAATATATAAAAATAAACAGGGCTAGCACAGTTAATACAGATCTTATCAGACGTAACATTGCGGTACACTGTCGACATGGTCATTTCCTGGAATGTGCAATTCAGGGATGCTGTACCTGCTCAATAAAGTTATTAGCAACTGATCCTTTTTGGCCAAAGTATGGTACAATTATGGTACAAATGGATGTCTTAACTTGCATATAGAACTCTATTGTCAAAAAACATCAGACATATGTACATCAATAGGCTTCTTTTTGTGGTGTGCTGAATTATGACTTATCTCCAAAATGAGGCTATTTTATATTAACTGTTACTCGGCGTTTTTTCGTCACGATCTCTTAAACTAATACGATTAATTCCTATGTTACTACTCAGTGTGCCTGCCTGATCGAGTAGAATACTGGAAAACTTTCTAGTCTATCTATACACTTGCTGGAGTAACAAGCATACACTACAATTAGGGATTCCAATCCCGGGCCAAAATTTTGATCCCGGGATTTCGGTATTGCAATTAGTCGATCCCGGGATCCCGGGACCAGTCCCGGGATAATTTTCATGTTATTTTATCGATAAAAATAATTTAAAATGAATAATACAATATATTTTTACATCTGTTTTTTATAACGTACAATGTATAAAGTACGTATAATTTTAGTCTTGGACTTAAAATAAAAAATAATATAATAAAAATAAAAAAGGGAAGGTCTTATATATTTATTTGAGAAGAAAAAAATGAGCTTTTGACAATGTATGTACATATTATGTACATTCATACACAATTAATTGAAAACATTATTTTGAATAAAACTCACGAAGTAACATCAAAGCATCAAGTGTTTTATCATTTAGCCTTGATCTGATTTTGGTTCCTAAGCAGCCTGCTGCTGAAAAAGCACGTTCAAACTCACAGCCTCAAAGATTCACAGATGACACGTGCAACTCGCGCAAGTTTGTACACGAAATATAACGATGTTGTCAATAATAATTCGATTGTGCTTGATAAATCAACCAATCCGAAAAATTCGGGATTATGTTTTATAATCCCGGGACTCATCGGGTATTGAAAATCGTCCGGGATCCCGGGATCCCGGGATTGGAATCCCTAACTACAATACTTAACTTTCACTCTTCAAACAAATGAAACACCCCTGCTTATTAAATTACTTAATTAATGTCGCCATAGTTAAATAATTTAGCTTGTATTTATTCCCGCTTCGTTCGTGGTTCTGAATACCTTTACGTCCTACAAACAATTAAATAGATTCGTTGAGAGCTATTCATGGGGTGTTCAATGTTCTAACCAACGCTCGCTCGCTACCGCTCGCTTTCAACAGTTATAAATAATTTATTGCCTGTTTATATTTATAAATGTTATAATACTTTTTTAATTCACTATATTTTTATTTAACCATTTCATATTTATTCTGACCCTGAATAATATTATTATGACCATTCATTATTTTAAATCTGATCATCCATATTTTTATTCTGACTGTATGCTTTTTTTTATTTATTCTGATCATATATAATAATATAACTATGGCCAGGCTATTAATAAAATTATCACTGAGATTTGATTTTTATTCTGACTCAAAGTTGATTTAAATTCTGACCATTCGATTTGTTGCCATAAATTATTATTACAACTTACAATAAATAGATGAGTGATATACCTCGATATTATTTTAATTATTCATCACAATATATTAGGATACATGAGATTAGGATGATTAATTGTAATTATAATTATATAAAAATCATTAGTTTCGACCCCATAGATACGATAGAAATCCAAAAACATTTGGGTCCATATTGAATTCGAACCCAGATCTTTTAGGTATTAATCACCAATTTATACCACTGGTCAATTATTTGTATTACATTATCAATCAACAACATTATATGTTTCAAACACTAATATAATTTAAATAGCAAGTGCTAAACTAAGAAAGAGACCTATTATTTTAATAAACTATAAAATATGTATCAATCCTCGTTTCAGATTCTATCTACGTAAATCACTTACCAAAAGCCCCGTTTGGATTG
Organism: Plectrocnemia conspersa; assembly: GCF_051122295.1. NCBI lineage: Eukaryota > Metazoa > Arthropoda > Insecta > Trichoptera > Polycentropodidae > Plectrocnemia > Plectrocnemia conspersa. The sequence continues at coordinate 30,273,312 of NW_028277165.1, forward strand.
TGTTCCTAGAAGGAGGATGGTACTGCTACGATCGTCAATCCTGTAGAAACCGTTGGCTGAAACTGAGGCATCTCATGACATCATCTCACTGGCCAGAAACAAGAGACGGTTCTTAAACTAACTCATAAGCATTACATCAAAATATATGCAATACTAATATTTAACTAAATTACAGTGAGCGGTATACTATCAGCAAACGCAGCCGAAAATCCTTACTGGTATACAGCAAACCACGTCATAGTGCCATACTGCAGTAGCGACACATGGTCCGGTACAACTTCACCTTCAAACGTAGGAAAAGATTCGTTCCACTTTATGGGAAAGCTGATTGTCCTTCAGGTATTATTTATTACATATTTTTTATTATGATATTTATCTATTTAATCTAAATTGATCATGTATTATTGTTCGGCAGGTGATCAGAGATCTGATACCGTTGGGTTTGCAAAATAGCACTCAATTAATTTTCGCCGGCTCTAGTGCCGGAGGTACTGGCGTTATGATAAATCTAGATCCTATACAGCATTTGCTCCACGCCGATCTCAATTTGAAGCATATATCAGTAAGAGGCATATCAGATTCTGGATGGTTCTTGGACCGGACCCCCTATAGGTAAATCTTTAATAATATTCTATTTGTTAAAAGTTATGCCTTCTTCTTTGAAGTTGCCTTATTGATGAGATTCTCTTAATCACTATTTGGTTAGGTTTATTCCTCATCTTGATATGTTCATATATTACATAATATATGATTTTTTGTAGTACTTAATCGAATTGATATCCAAGATATTTACATTTGAAAAAACAAAATTTAATTCTCATTAGATCAGGGACGTCATTTTAACTATTTCCAGTCGGGGGTAAAAATTGGTCAGTGGTCGTATTTTTAATATTTCGATTTCATTAAGATTTTTGTTATTTCATTAAGTGACATACATTTTTCTGACCAATTTTAAACGGTCTCTGTTTAAAATTCATATCAATAGCAATAAAATCGTACCGTCGCCGTCGCAGTGAAAAGGCTCGATTATCTAGCATTCATATTAAGACTTTTTATAACAATATAACTACTTACAATAAGTAAGAATCGAAGAAAGCACATCTAAACCGAATTTTGACCAATAAGAGAGCGCAAAAAACAATTATCCCTTCTCAGTAGTCAAAAATCCACATCAAAAGTAATAAAATCGTGCCGTCGCCATTGTTAATCCCAAAATTTTACCAATGTTTATAATTTCAATTCCAAGGTCCTTGGAAATATTAAAAAGCTCCTATTTGCTTTTATTTAATTAGTGAAATATTGAATAATTTTTATCAAAGAACATTTTTAAATGATTAACTTGTGTAATGTCTTTTATTGAGTCATCCAAAAAAGGTTGTAATTGGGGAAAAACATCGGGAAAATCTTTTTTATTCTTGTGCTCACTCCTGATTTTTGTTTTCGAATCTTGAGCTTTCAACTCCACCAAATCCACAAATATAGTTGGACGAAATTTGATACCCTCTACCTTCAAAAATACAACCAGTACAATTCACTAGAAATGGTTGGTTCTTCGTCGATGATAATACATAATTTTGAATTTTTTTCAACAATTTTACCAAATAATTTTCTTCTGAACTCTTTTGCTATAACATAACGACAAGTAAAGTTTTTGGAGCCGAGAAGAGTATATGTATTGCAAACTATAACAAAACAACACTACTCTGAAATGCTAACAAAAGGTATGATGTATCATACCTTTTGCTAGCATTTCACAGTAGTGTTGAGAAGTACACACAATCAGCATTTGCAATATTTGAAAATTTCCAGTGTGGCTTTGAATTGCTACCTCATCTTCCATATTCACTGGATCTAGATCCATCAGACTTCCATCTATATCAGAACTTCAAAAAACACTTAGTAGTGCAATAATTTTCGTCTAACTAATAAATTGTAGCAGCCGTAATTGATTATTTTACAAACCAGGACGAAACATTACATCAATATACCAAGCGTAGATACTAAAGGGAGTACTACATTGAGAAATAATGTTCATAAACTCTATATTAGGCCATGAATTTTTTAATCTAGCTCGCATGATGTGTGTTTACTGTTCGGTATATATTTTTCATGATAAATATATACGAAAAACCTTCGATTTAATCATACTACTTTAATTAACTCTCTATTGATTTCACAATGGGTATGATACTAGTTCTGTATAATATAAAAAATGAATTACTTACTATTTACTATATCACTTGTTATATTGCTTACAGTCCGAGTATCTTACCAGCGGTTGACGTAATCAAAAAAGGATATTCTTTGTGGCAGGGCTCTTTGCCGAAACGTTGTGTGGATCGTTATCGAGAAGAACCTTGGAGGTGTTACTTTGGATATCGAATTTATCCAACTTTAAGAGGTAAATTAAAAATGATTCAAACCAACTGTAATATGCTAACTTTCATTTACTATTCATGTTTAGCTCCTCTATTTGTATTTCAATGGCTGTTTGATGAAGCACAAATGACTGCTGATAACGTAGGAGCCCCTGTGACTCCTCAACAGTGGGACTACATCCATCGGATGGGTAACGCTCTTCGCGCTTCATTCAGAGACGTTAGCGCAGTCTTTGCGCCTTCTTGTGTTTCACATTCCATTTTGACTAAACGTGAATGGCTTCATGTGAGTGTAGATGATGTAACAGTGGCACATGCTATACGTTGCTGGGAATTAGCTACGGTGAAAAAGACATCCAAGTAAGTCAGTGAAATATCAAATTTTTTACAATGATGTCTTTGAAACGTAATTGTCAATGTAAAATGTTTTTTACAGAAATAACTTTTCAATGGCAAGAACACTGAAAAACAAACCAGCAAGAAAATTGATAAGATCAGGAACAAACTCAAATTCTAAAATTATCGACGGTGTTAACCCAACAAATGGATTCCATAAAAATAATACAGCTAGGAATAGATCCTCAGATCTTAGTAAAACGTTTAGCATTCAAAACAGAAGGAGGAGAAGAAAAAAACATGGCGAAAATGGAGTTTTATTGCAACAGCAAAGAAAAATTATTAGAAATAGAAATAGTGGGTACAATAATATCTATCGATGTATTTTGTATTGAGATAATTATAATTTTAATTTAATGTTTAAAGATGAAAATAATCAAAGGACTTGGATGAACCAAAGCAGTATTGCTCGTGATAAGATAAATTCAAGATTTCAACCAATAAAAATGAACAACCAAAGAAATAACAACGGCAATCAGAAGAAGAATTCTAGACTGAGAAACAGACAAAATCGACAGCAGTTTGCTACTCAGAATTGCGTTGACGAAGACAACCAACTAAGATTCAGCCAAAGACTACAACCAAATAGAAGAAATCAGTTCAGATGCAACAACAATAGGAACAAAAACATCAGACACCATGTACGCAATAGGAACAAACAAAATCACAGACACTTGCCTCAGTCGGTTTACCATAATGATAGTACATTTGGACTGGTCGCTAACGCTGTAATCAAAGAGAGTAAAAAGACGGAGGGAGACGATGATCCTTTGCATAGTCATATGATGGAGAGACAGATGAGACTTCAACGATCATTATTAAGGTAAAATGTATTAAATAACTTATATATTTAAAGGATGGGATCTGATTATTACTATAAAAATAAATGTGAAAATCAATGGTCTTTTTTTATTAAAATAATAGATGTTCTTCATTTCCATTAAAATAATCTCTGCTTCTCAACAAAATGTCGTTCGTTGCCATTAATTATGTGATACCTTTAGCTTATACATAGCTCTTTCAAACAATATCTACATAAATTAAAGTTGGGGGTAGTTGAGTTAATCAAAATAATTTTATCATAACATATTTTTAGTGAAACCGTCAATGGCAAAAGCTTTGTAGGTTGAATCTTACATGAACCAACTTTATATAGCAAACTAATTATTAATGGTTTTAAACTTGGCTAAATTTATTTATTACCTATTAAAAAAATTGTAAAATACAAAAGCAATAAAATATTAATATAAAATCGTAGGATTAATGCAATTCAGTATAAAGAACTGGAGAAGCTCTCAAACTTTTATAATTCAATACCTTCAAAATTTTGAAGTTTGCCCAGTTTTGCCAACTGTTATGATTCCCACAAAATCAATTAGTTTTATACACGCTTAGCAACATCTTGCGCACGGACATTATTTTATCTTTTTCCAAAGGGGGGGCAAAAGTTGGCCAACCAATTGTCTATTTTTAATTTTTCGATTTCATTAAGATTCATGGTATTTCATTAAGTGACGTGCATTTTTCTGGTTAAATTCAAATGGAGACAAATTTCCCTCCTGCCCCCCAAATGATGTTCCTGTTAACGTCACCTCCGATAAAATCGTACCGTCGTTGTCGAAACGCTCAGCTTTCTAGTGTTCATAATAAGACTTTTCCTCCTCCTGCCCCTCCCCCCATCCCCCAAATGACATCCCTGTTTTTGCCACAAATTTATTCACAATGATCCGAGTGCTCCTGTCAAAATATGTATTCAGAAAACTTTTATGTTCTTGCAAAAAAATATTTTATCTACTAAACACTGCCATAGTTCATGCAAGTTTATTTTTATTTCTAGGGGTCTCAAAACAATGAACGGATGTGAACACCGTCATATTGAACGATGCAGCTGGCCACAGTGTAACCATTCTTGTCCAAGACTACTCGATCCTTACACCGGAGAAGAAATACACTTTATAGACATGCTAAAGAGCTTTGGTTTGGAAATGGAGAGTGTGGCCCACGCACTCGGAGTCGACATGCACACTCTGAACAATATGGAACACGCAGAATTACTCAACTTGCTGACACAACAATCAAATTAAAAACTTATCAATAAGTCTAAAACGTAATCTAAAACTACCATGTAACTATATACAGGGTTTGAATTTCTGTATTTTATACCAAATATGTATATAACGTGACAATTAATTTGAAGATCAGATAAATATAAAGCCAACTTTTTGTAGACAATTTCCAGAAAACATGTATAGAAAAGGTAAAGTTGTATGTAAATTATTAATTCTTTTTAATTATTATTATATTAATACAGTCAAAGCTTGTGTTCAAAAAAATAGTAATATAAATATGTACATTTATAGTGATTTCTACGTATATTTTATATCTGGAAGTTTAATCTGTAATATACTCTCTAAATAAATATAAATTAATCCATGTTTACAAAGAAAGCTTTAATACGTTAATTGTACCTTAGTTATTATTGTTGAATATTTCAAGTGATAGTTTTGCATTGTTGCAAAACATTTATATTATAATAATTGTACATAGATAAATATTTTCCTGTAATTTATGATAAAATTGTAATGCATGTTACAATATGGTTCCATAAGTCATGTAATAACTCATTTAAAGTTACGGACATTAGAATTGAAAATGCTTTCGTTTTAGTGTCAAGACTTTAATTTATTTGAGACTGATATTGTTAATATTCATAGGTGGAATATAACTGTTACGATTATATTTTTTCTCAAATATCTAGTAATTATTATTATAAACAGGAATCCGTTGAAAATGCACGATTTTATTTTTAGATATGCAGATAATATTAACAACTAATCGTGTTTTAAATATTCTATCACAAAATTAATGTGATTCATTATTGTAAACTATATCTAGACTTATAATGAAAAAATAAGTGATTATTAGATTTATTTTATCCTTTGAATGTTTTTAATGATACTATCTAATTTCCTGAAAACTTTAAAGTTTTAGACTGAAGTTTGCACTTCTATTAAAAAACGACTTGCAAATTTATTACATCGTTCGGTTTATATGGATATAATACTTTTTATGTAATTTAAAAAATATTGTTATAATAATTAGGTTTAGTTGAAAGTTGTACAAATAGTTGTTATAACAAGTTTATTATAATTAATTTATGATTATTATTAATTTCATTCAAAATATCTACCTCATTATTTTATATCTTATCGTGGTTATTAATTCTAGTTATTTAAAATTGATTTTTTAAATTTATAACAAAATTGTGAAAATTATAAAAAAATATTGTTTTATTAAAGTCTTTTATTTATTTTTAACTAATTTATTTACCTTACTTTCATACAGCGCTGGTGAAAGATCAGTAAGTGGGACGCTGGTTGAATATATCGGTATATATTTTATTGCACAAGTTATTACGTATACAGATGTAATTGAGTGTCAGTATCGAATGCCGAACGGTGTACATATTTATAATAAAAATGTTGTAGACAACTGTGATATATGTATATATTTATATGTAAGTTAACAAAACCTTTAATATCATACGTTCTCTCAATTTTTGCCGCCCCCTTAATCTGTCACCCTCGGACAAATGCCAAATTTGCTCCTCCCTAATTATTGGAGGATAAAGCAATACCACCGTTTTGTAGCTAGTCAACTTAGAAATGACCAACATTTATTTTAATCTCGACTAAGAATGTGCTATATGAAAAAACCTAGGGTTAACCCCGGAAAACCAGTTTTTTCGGTGGAAATAAACGGCAATGAGAAAATTGGGAAATTTAGAATAGATTGACAGATTTTTCAATACAAACATTGCAGCACTTGGTTGAATGTTCACTATTTCTCATAGTAGCAATACTGTCACCCTCGTTCTGTTGGGTTTTAGGTTTAGTTGGGTAGACAGAGTTTAGCCGGAATACGCTATTGGCAGCCACAACGGTCTTGGATATAAAGAATATTTTTATAAATTGATACAAAATTATTTTGTTTCATATAACTTGTTTATAATTGCACTGTTGTACAATATGATACAATATTTGTATTTTGATTTGTATTTATGTATTGGTAAGGTTATCAGACATCCTCATATGAGGAGGATTGCTTATTTTGTTTTCCTTTTGCTATTATTTTAGTCCTTCTTGAGCAAAAAATCTGATATGACCATTTTTCTAGCTCGAAACAGCAATTTGTCTTTTAAAAATTTCAAATATGGCCTTTTTATTTTTAGTGTGATCTTTTGTTATTTTCAAAATCTAGTCACCTTAGTATTGTAATTTTGTATTTTATTATACATAGATTTAAAATAAATCCAAAAATTCTTTGATTTTTTGTAAAGTTCCCGATTTTTCCCGTTCGTTCAAAAATCCCAATCATTATTCTCGACCGTTCGCCATTAATGTATTTTTATACTGGCAGCACCGACACCTGTCATGATAGTTCTTCTCGCTTCCATGGCGCTGCGAGCGACGTTCAATTCAGTTGACCGGCTACCGCGCGACGGGTGACTTTTACGCGTTCTTCTCTCCGTTTTCGTTTTACTTTTTTATTATTATTGTTGTCTTCAAACATAAAGCGCCGTATACACGCTTGATTTCGGACCGACCATATCTCAGCGAACCGCAAAAGAGGATTTTATTTTTCATCAGTCATCAGACAACAGACGAGGAAAGTGATTGCTTTCACGCGACAAACTCTCCGACCCCATGTGAGTAGTGATCACGCCACAATCGCATATCTATAAATCGCATGTGCAATAACAAACACGGGGTTTCACTTTCCCCCTTCGTTTATGTCAGTCGTTACAACGCGCAACGTAACGCGCGTTTAATTTTTTAATTTTTAATAGGGATGTGTCAGATGTATCGTAGGGATGTTCCGGTGTATCAGGACGACGGTGAATTATTGCCGCAATGCGGCTATTATTTAATCCCGGTTGTCACATTGAACGTTAGAGAGGGATTCTAAGTGAGGGGTGAAAAAATACAATCGGGGGGTGTAACGCTTCAAGGTCGATACGGTTAATAAGTTTTCGTACGAAATAAATTCAGGGTCGCGAATGCTTGTTACCTGTTCGCCTCTTTTGCTATAGGGTTGGCAACACTTGTTTTCAAAATTGTTGTGAGGTAAAATTCACACAATAAAAACAACATGTTATCTTTAATTTAATTAAAAAAGTGAGGGAGTTGGTATTTCATATTTTTTCACACGATAAAATTGCGCAATTAAATTGTACAAAAATATGATTAAATTGAAAATTTGAGTCTAAAGTTTGACTTCTCGAGAATTCTATACAAATATAATAATTATATTATATATAGAATAATATATTTAAAAAGTGTAATTTATAATGCCAACGGATTTTTAGAATATTTTTAATCTGTAGTTTTAAATAGTTTTAGAATTTCAATATTTTATTATTTCATAATAATATTCTTTAAATCTCAGGGTAACATAATAAAGAGTCCATTTGAAAAGAACAAAATTTGATTTTCTATTCAACAACCCATAAATTTGTAGTTTACCATCTTAAAACATGTATTTGTTTAGTTTGCCCTTGATATTCTCAACGCCTCAATTATAGTGTTTGGACTTATTTTATGAAAACCATGAGAACAGTATTTTTTTTATGAAATCATACATGATTTTATTATAGAGTGGTAAAAATTTTATTGTACCTTTATAGTTAATTTGTATCAACATCTTGATACCCATTCGCTACGATATAGTAATACTCGAACAGATTTTGAGAATCATCTTTTAATAAAATGAAGCATTCAATCTTAATCTTTTAATGTCCAATGACCTAACTGGAGAATCGTCGATAATTTGTTGTTTATGATTCTGTTTATAAATGGCATTGAAACTATATTTATTTTTGATTCGCAGTGAAAATGGGTTTCGGTTTCGTTTACCTTATATTGTAGTACATATTTTCAAAAAAATTGACTAGGCAAGTTTTTCTTACGATCTCAAAGGAATTCTTGTGTTACATTGTACTTGAATATAAATCTATAACATGGAATTCCATTACGATGAAATATTATTTGTTATTATAACCGATATAAACAAAACTAGATATTAGTATCCGAATAAATATGAATAATATTATATAATATTTATCGTACCTATTTTTTTTGCCCTTGAACAAGCTCGTGCGTTGCAATCTCACACACTATTCTAACCTATCTTTGCGTAATAAAGTACACTTATAAATGAGGCACCGACTTTAATAAGTTAATATATTCTCAGACTAATTAAAATAATTTTTATATCTACTTAATTATTAATTAGGATTTATATCTTACATGCCAATACAACTGTATGTATGTATATGTAATATTTAAATACAAAAACTTTACGCTATTATCTAATTATTTACTTTAAAATATTTTTTGAATCATACGAATTGGGTTTTTTGTCATAAAATCGTTGGCGAACAGAATTGTGTTTAATCGTAGACAACGCATCTGTTAATTGTTGTAAATTTATCTGTCGTTTCGAATACTCTCAGAGTAAGATCATAAATTACCACAGACTGTTGAATTTTTTTTAGATTGGTCTTATGGACGAATTTGGTTTAATTTAGTGCATTAGATGAAACATGTCGAATATTAAGGATTATAATTATTTTAGCTGCTTACAGAGATTTTTTTTATATCTTACACACTTTTTTTAAACAGTTCTAAAATAACTAATACATATTTTAAACCGCTTAAAATATTTTTTAAGACGTTTTAAAACATTTATTACTTATTTTAATTCAATAAAAAGGTAAATATCTCGCTATTTATATTTTCAAATTTCAGTTTTAATCTTAATAAATTATAAAAATCAGCGCCCCTTCCAATGTTATGATGTGTAAAGTTTTCTGCTCAAATGCAGTTATTTAACTAGCGCAAACGTTACGCACTACAATGCAATACAATGTTTCTTGGTGTATTTGTATTGATATTTTCTGCTTGTAAAGAAATGTTGAAATGCACTAAATGTGATTTATCACTCATGTACTTTTGAACGTTTCGGATGCATTGAACATCCATGACAACTAGGGATTGCAATACCAGTAATACCGGTATTAAGGGAAAATTGCTCTCTGCTAGTACCGGTATTACAAAATCAAATACCGGTAGTACAGTTTTTTTAAATCCGAACATCTCGTTTGTTGAAAAAGATATTTCCATGGCTTAGAACTACGAAAACAGAGTATAAAATGATGCTCTTTGTAGGATAATAACATAAGCAGTTTTCTCAGGGGTAGGATATCATGGTAGAATAATATTATTATTTTTATCATAGGGCCAAAATATCGTCCCACCTTACCAATATTTCGGCGCAATTTTTAAAAATGTTATTTAAGATGTTCGTTATTTTTATACGTTATGCGCGAAGTGTAAACATAATAGGAAAACATTAAGCCTAACGGTACCTAGTAGTTCCCTGTAATTCTGTTATGTAACAGAGAAATGACCGCGCCGCCGCGCCAATTTTTTTATGATAGGGATGGCTGGCGAAGTGAAAACAAAAGTATTGCATACACAAAATTCTTTCTACTATTTGATCATTTTTATCTCTTTTCAGACATTTTTACCCAAAATAAAAATATCTTTTAAAAGTAAATCTCGAAAAGAAAAACTTTACTAGAGCATCCCACGAAAGACTTATTAATCAGTTTAACTTAAAATTCTAAATACTTCGGCTTATTCTCGAAGGATTCGCATTAAAATTTATTTTTCAGCGTAGCCAGGAGATAAAGTGGAAAGGGTTGATGTTGTTGGTAGGGTAGACAGAATCAAATTAAAAACACAAGCTCTCGTTAGGGCAGGTCGTTGCGTCTCCATCTAACGGTCGATGTCTCGTCTGGCTATTTCCCCATTTGATGAGGTCGTTCTCCGTTCGATCCATGGCAATAAACTATTCAAAACAAACAGTGTTGATACGAACATAAACACGCCTGTTGGCAGATGGTTTCTTGTATTTACTCTTCCAAACGAGTCACGTGCACGCGACATAAATCTAAACACCAGGGGTCTAAATTACAAAGCTTGGTACTGGATTGAAATATATTGAATCGGATGAACATGCCAATTCTGCTTATATGTTATCATTAAAGGTCATGATTATCTTTCTCCCTGTTCGCCTACCCCTACATACATCAACTTTAAATAATCTCCTAAGAATGCACAGAGAAAAAATTTGATCAGCTACTTTAGGCAAATTTACAATCTGAATCTTCTAAACTAAATTACTTGTTGATCGTTACAGTTAATATTATTTTTAAAATCTTCCCTGTATACATCATAAATATTGTATATCTCTTCAACTTTTTAATTGTCCATGTCTACCCCAACTACGAAGTTTTTAAATCGCTTTACAAGTTGTGCAATAATAAATATATATATTCATGTATGTTCTTAAGTTAAACTTTTATGATTCAGGTGCTAGAGCTTAATACTTAGCTAGAGCTGAAAAACAAATATTCGAAATCAGTCTCAAATTCGAGTAATTAAGAACCCTAATTTGTTCAGATTTTCATTGAGGGATAACTCGATAATTTCCGGTTTAGAATCAGGGTCGTTATTTCAGCTTTTTTAATATTTCTATTTCATTTAGATTCATAGTATTTAATTCAATTCAATGGCATACATTTTTCGCACTGAGCACTGAGCTAGTGGAAATATTTCTTTTTTAGTTAATTCAAGCATGTTCATGTAATTATACGGCTTATTTTTAATTACCTAACGGCATTGAATAATCTTTCAATATTTGAAAGTAGTTTCCTTGCTTTTTGCCGCAAACTGATTGACTCATCTTGCATCTGCATTTTTCCATTGATTCGCAATTCACCTTGGTAGAAGAGTTTTTTTAATCGGGAATGCTTCAGGGAAACGTTCTATCTCCAGTATTTTTTATTAATAACAATATATTAAAATTATATTTTGTCTGAAGTAGAAATTATCACACCAATGCAAATTTGTTACTTTGCGGATTAAATCTAGTTCATGATATAAGACCGACTGGCAGATTGGAAATGTTTGCGGTTACGTCGGATGCTGGAATTTCGACAAAGTCTACTGCACATACATATGTATTTACAATAGTTCGCCACAGGGCACGAAAAATCCGTGTAACGTAATACCGTGAGATTTCAATTCAATATGCAATTTTTTTTAGCTGCACTTCGACGGACATTCAACTCATCTGACATTATGCAATGGGCGAAGATGCAGCGGCAGGATTGATAGATCTAAGCGGATGCTATCTTTAACTGTTTAAGATCGAATTTCACTGGTTTTGGGAGCGTTGTTTGAGAAATTGTGCCAAAGTGCTCGTGGGGTACGCGGTGGCGTGATCGAGAACAGTTGCTGCTAACCAATTCCGGTTCTTAGCTCTCCAAGTGGGATGGATATGAGCTGGCAGAGTCCCGCAATCAGGTTATTGCTCAACAGTGCGCCTCTGAAACGTTTCGATTTATGGCGCGATTAATCGACGACCACTACAACTGGCATTTGATTAGGTAGGGTCTACATGCAAATGCTTGTAGTGTTGTGGGTCTTGGTTTGACACACTTCATAGAGAAGTATTTGCCCCTTAGAAGTTTTTTTCGTGACAGCTTTCACTGATCATCTATTGATCTACTTGACCATCATCAATTACAAAAAAACGCAAAAAAGGGAATCTACTGAAAAATCTTTTATGTTAGATGAATATTAGTAACTTTCATGCATCAGTAGAAAGAAACGAACTCTTTAACTCTTCCAAGAATCACCTCTATATTTCCTTACCTTATTTCATATTTTTGCTGTGACAAAATAATTGAACTAGACATCACTGTTATACACAAAAAATATTATTGAATACATCAAATTAATTTACATTTTACGAACAATTATGATGTAAGCGATAGTTTAGAAAGAGATTAGAAAATAAAACGTAATTATTTTATCCCAATGTTTTGACAGAAACACAAATCGCTGCACACTTAATGTGTTACTGTATCGTATCCACAACCTTTTGGATGTACATATATTCATTACATTTATGTTAAAAATCATCGCCTTCTAACGAGCTTAAAATATTTAAACCCACAATATTTATATTGTAAAATATCAAAATATGTGAAATGTCGGTTTGGTCCAATTATTTTGTCACACTGTATATCACTGCTATATTAATAATTGTGAAAGGTTTTATTTTTATATATTCCTATGTATACATATTCAGTGTCAGGCTTTCAAAGCTAGGCCCGACCTCCTACCTGGGCTGTCGCGTAACCTGGTATGAAACTGTGGTTTATCTCCAGTATCACTAATCAATTTAAAGTGACGCAGGGACATCATTTGGGGGGAGGGGGGTTGCATTTGCCCCCCCCCCCTTGAATTTGGCTATCAAAATGCATGCCATTAAATGAATATGAATCTTAATTTAAAAAAACGACCACTGATTTGTAAAACTTTTGCCACCTCCCTGGAAAAAGCTAAAATGGTTATTCCTCAAAGAAAATCTGGAACGTATATCTATCTGTATTGTGTGCTATAATGCTTATAGTAGGGGCGTAAACTCAAACCTGCCATCTATTTCTCAATTATGAATATTGATGAAATGTATCTGACTGTGTTAACGCAAATAGAGTGTAGTGCAATCCATCTGACCCGTATAAATTTATTTTACTCACTTCAGAGAGGGTTACTTCCTCAATCCAAAACAGTCCGGCATTTGTGCTGATTAAGTGCCTATAATACGATAAAAAATGTTTGTTTATTGATATAATTAGAATGTTTAAATCTTTGTACTCATATATTTTAAAACATAAAAATTGATTATTTGGGCTGTGATGATGTGTTAAACAGAGTAATTAACCTAAAAATTGTATCATTAAAACACAAGGCGCACGACGTACAATTAAGAAATTATCGGTCGGCGGTGAAAGGGTTAATTCGTGTTATATGAATTTATTCGACTGCAGTAGACATTTATTTTTTTATCAAATGTTTCGCAAATATTTTTTTAATTTTTGAACTGATCATTAGTTATAACCGAAAGACTATTTCCTTCTTTCTGATAACCCATTCAATATCGGATTTTTTTGCAGGTGTGCGACTGCATACACCTCATTCTCTAAGCTACATATATTTCCTTATGCCTGCACTAAACTCTCTGGAAGTTGGCCAAGTATGGAGAATATAGTGGGTTACTTCGGTCGAGTTCGGTTCTGCCCGCTCTAAAATCTCTCGGAAGTTGTCCGAGGCTACCGAGAACGGGAGGTAAAGTGGGGGGGCTTCCGAACATTGTCGGCAAACGGACCAAAGTCAAAGAAACCGAAGTCGGAGCTGCTCTTTCGAGCGCGAGCGGTGAGATACTTCCCCTTTCGCTCTCTCGCGTGTTAAGTGACGACAGTGAGAGAGATAATGATATGGTTTTTCGCAAATTGAGATAGAACGAGTAACTCGGTTCAATTTAAGTATGCGCGTAGGCGTCCTGCATCGTGGTCACATGGTCAAGTTATAATACCACATGCATATCGGGGACTTCAACAGACTCTTACTGACATCTTTGAATATTTTAGGGCACCAAAAGGGATTAATTATATTTTTGCTAGTATATACAGATATCGTTATTATATTTTTTTCATATAAAATGAAATAATTAAAAATTAATGGTACTTGATTTTGTTAAAAAAAAATCGTTTCGAATATCCTTATGTATTTCCCTAGATCGGTTTATATTTATAAATGTCACACCATAATTCTTATTTAGAATCGATGGCGACAAATTTTAGGATAGTCACAGATGTAGTGTTTGTATTCTGAAGGTTTATTTGTATGCTTTATGGCATTTTGCAAAAGTCGACAAAGATAAATTGAATATTTACGACCGAAAAGTTTTCACTGATATTGCATTGGTTAGTGCCCACACAAACTTTTATAATTATCAATAGCGTAATTTTAATAATATGACAATTTAAAAATTGCGATTATTTGGCACATTTTCGATCGCGCGCATATATGCCATCTGTACGTGACAGAGGCCGCCGTCCGGACGGCGTATGAAATTTGCGGAGTGTGATCGCTTACTCAAAGTCGTAGGTCTTGGACAACTTCCAGAGAGTGTAGTGCAGGCATCATCGTTTCGCAATGTTTCCCAAATACTGTTTTTCACCCTTAACCCTTGAACCCATTTCAACATTTTTTTAATAGTATTTGCGCTGATGATTGGTTATAAATAACAGACTACGAAATTTGTCTTGTTTATAACCCAATTGACAAATACACAACGTAATCGATTTTTTACTCAAACTAAATTGTGGATGATTTGGCATTATATTTTTTATAAATATTGTCACCACAAATGTAACTTCTCAAAAGCAATATAGATGTTGGTGATAAAAAAATATTTAAAAATCAAACCAAGGATTACGAATATTTTTATGATTTATTATAGAAAAGTGATGCGGTTTCTTTGGGCGCTACTGTATTCAATTTGAATAACAGTTTTTAATTTAAAAATCAGATTTCTGGCTACGTATTACAGTTATAAGATATTTTTTATTTTTTATTTTTTTTAAAAGGAGAACCACTGCCATATATACATAATTAATTAATTAACAATAGCAGGTTCTCTACGTATAAAATTCTTTATCAAACAAGGCGCGTTCTCGTGAAAAATATCGCATATCCGATGGCACCATGGGAATGTTGACTATGTTGTTTCCAAATATGTACATTGTTAATTCGTAACCGAACCTTTTTCAAAGCAACTATAAACCCCCCAAAGTTATGGGGGTCCCAATACGCCCACGTGAAAATTCCATATAAGGCATTTTATTATTCCATTTATTGTAACAAAATGTTCACGTAACATGAATTGAATCATTTTTTATCTGAGCGTTAAAGATAATAATCAATGATACAAAGAAAACCATTAAATCAATCCCGTAACATCAGATACGGAACAGTCTTTTCATTTTATATAATGAAAAAGCCGAAATCGTTTTCCCACAATATAATAAATCACTTTACATATCGTTAGGTAACTTTAACCGTCGGTTCGGTTGTATGGTTAAATATTATATACGAACGTGTAAGCGCGCGCGGATTGTCTCGAAATTATTGGTCTGTCCGTAACCGTTCATTACGTACAAATTATTTAATAGAAAGTAATCGATTCGGACACGAACATTGATATGTATCGCTAGACAGTGACGGATTGAGGAGTAACAATAAAAACATCATTCTGGGAACAGTTGATCAAAGAGACAAGACAATTTGATTCGAGGCTCGGAGTGGACCGGAAGAAATTGCGGATTGTTCTATATTATTATTTTAAAAATAAATCGCTGTTTGCCATATTATAGTATTTACTTAAATATTCGGATCCGAACCGTATGTACATGACCTAGTGAATGCTGTTATTTCTTTGACCACGCGGCCCAGCTCATGTATATTATATTCTAAAAAAATATATTTAATATTTAATTTTATTTAATACTATCTTTAGAAAGTTTTGGGTATTTTGGTAATGTTTCGCTTATCTCGTCAGGGTCATGTATGACGCCTTGAATTATATTAAAAGCCTATTTAACTCGTTACCATATAAAAATATAGATTATCACATTATGTACATTGAGCAAAAACCACTTTCAAGGATATAAAAAAACAGGCTCGCTTCAATTATATATGATGTATGCTTGTACCAATAACGATCATGTAAATGCTGTTGCCTTTTTGGGCCATTTTTTAATTAAGACAATTCAACGCCCAAACTCTTAATTTCTTTTTAACGACAAGTAGGCTTATAATGCTGTATGTCGAGATGGGTTAAGGTTGCCGCAATGCGATTGAACGCAGATTAAACCTTATGTGGAAAACGTTGAGGTTTTAAAGAAAAATCACCCACGTAGCGAATAATGGTTATTCTATTTGCACACACAACGGCAAAGCCTTGACATTTATTTTGGGCGTAAGGGTTAGATCGGATGCTAAATTTGTATATGTACATCCAAGGCTGGCAAATTAAATAGAGATGTCATGTTATGCTACTGGAATATGGAAACAATGGTTGCTGGATTTCGGCCGACTACCCACTTTTTGCAACGCATGGTTTAACCTTTAGAAGTCCAAAGGCATATACATATGTCATGTCCAAAATGGGTTAACCATTACAGTCCAAAAACATCTATGTCATGCCTAATATATTTTCTATGTTTTAAATCCATTTTAAATTACTTGATAATTAAATTTCTAGTATTTAATTTCTTTTACTAAATTAAAATTCGTCGTGGACTTTGGAAACAATTTTTTGACCAGTCTGTACCAACCGCTTTTTTAAGCGGCTATAATCTAAAAAGATTTGTTTTTTTAATTACGTACATATTTTTTTTTAAATAAATCAAACTACTGTTTTTAATTCAACTCAATATTTATACAATATATTTTGTGAGCATTGAATTAATAAACCAGATATTGCTGCACTGATCTCAAAAAAAGTGTAGATTAAAAATAACATATTATTGTCAGACCCGGTCAGTGTTGTAGTTTCCCTTTCGTTCAGTCGCATGTTAATTTACAAGAATGAGTGAGAGAAAAAAGTGTGCAATTGATCTCAGCAAATTTCTCGAGAAAATTGTCATAGCCTTATTTGTTAAAAATTAAATTTGTACGAATATTTTTAAAAGCTTTACAACGGCAGCATATGTTATACCGCTGCATAGGAAAGGGTGGGTCCGTGCAAGAAGTTATTGAGTAATTTAAAAAAATAGAACTGACCGGGAAGTGGTTAATGAAATCGAAATATTAAAAAAACGACCACTGACTGACTAACTTCCCCCCCCCCCCATGAAAATGCTCTAATACCCTAATTCTAAACCAGAAATTCTCGGCTTATCCTGAAAATTTTTTAAAATGTCATTTCAATGAATTTATATCAGAATACATTTTCACCAGTAGATATTTAGTTTTACCAGTGAAAATATAATTTATCTGACAGGTGTTAGTCAAATTATATGATTTCAACTTTTCCATACGTAGTTGTATGTATATATATTTAGATACTTATCATTCTTTTTTTACATGCGATGTATAAATGTTACAGTAAATCTGTATTTTTCAGTGAAGTTGTATTTTCACTGGTGAAGTCCAAATAAATTTTCACCTGCAGATATATATTTTAACTAGCGAAACTATAATTTAATTGATAGGCGCTAGTGAAATTATATGCTGCTCTAAAATGTCTATGAAACTATTTGACAGTTGCGAAACGTCCATTTTTTGTTCAAATCACTAATGATAATTTTCGTTAGCTTAAGCCCAAAATATTTCTCTTAGGAGAAAATAATCGGAAGAAGTATCTCGCATATTGCTCTATATTTTGTCCGCACTTCGATATTACACTATGTTTATAAAAATATGATAGTCTTCGCAGCTAAAAATGGGTAATAATTTATTAGTTAAATTTACATATTGCGACAAACTGATTTGTGCGAGATTATTATTCTTTGAGCGGTGGTGGAGAAGCTGACGGAGGGATGATGTCAGTGGAAGATCCTCAGAGGTTTCCGGGAGTCCCTCTCTGACAGTGTCTACCACCTCCTCAATGAAGACCAGCCTTAAGTATTAAGGGTTGCAAAGCTAGTTGACGAATCACAAACATGCAGTGAGCATCCAGCCATTTGTTGCACTCGTTTCTTGAATAAATGAGATATATATACTTTTCTTGAAAATTACATTTGATTAATGGACATCTTTCCGAAGTCGAATTGTGCAACGGGAATATTGTAGCTTTCGGTGCTTTTTGTCTTCCGGTTTTATTTTGTTCGCAAGAAAGAAATATTCTTTCAATGCATCGGAGAATAATTTTCGTGCTATTTATGTGGTCCCATCCTTTACATTTTATATTATTACAGATGATCATCCTTGGTTACGGTAATTATTGCGTGAGTGCAAGAATAAAAAACCCCATAATAGCTATCCTTATAGATATTACCATGGACTTTTATATAAATATTATTTATATAAATGAATATGTTTTATAAGACTCTTAACACCCTTCTCTTACCCCTTGTCCTTGAGTTTTTGCTACTCTATAATTAAGTTGTAGTTTAAATTCTTATAGACAAGTTCACGATTTTTTTTAGATATTGAATATACCGCAGACCTAAAAAGTTTTACCGACTTTTTTATGTACCATAGCGAAATATTTTAGGCTTTTTTTACTGAATGAAAATCAGACTTTAAACCCGGACTATTCAGACAATATCTCGGGGGGGGGGGGGAAGAGCGTGTTTTTCCTTTCCTTTTATTTTATATATAGACCTCAATAATCAGTTTAACGAACTCGACGCTAAATTCTTCTCATTCGCTCCGTATCCGCGGTCAAGGGTGAGGTCGCAGAGGCAATTTTCCTTATTTCCTTATGTTCGCACCGTTCGTAGCTTGGTTAGCAATTTACGATAACGAAAGCTTCAAAATAAGCCTTTGAATGCGCGATGACGAATTTACTGTTATTGCCTGTTCGTGACCTATCGCCTTTAGCAAGCTGCGCTGTGCAAATCGTTGCTAAGTTGAAGGCAAAGCGAACGGCTTTATTTTAGGTTACACCTCGGTTACACCCATAAAAAAACCATACCGAGAAATATGTGTATACCTACCTGTTACCGGACATGTGCAAGGGTGTTCACCTTGCGCTACCTGTTGTTTGTTTTTCCTTGTTCGAGAATGCATATTTTTTAAGCTTGGTCTTAGAATAACAACTTAAATGTGCGTGCATTTTGTTATCCGGTTCTATGTATAAAGCTCTTCTCTGCTTTGGAATTAAAAGTTAACGTGACAAAAATGATCAAACTATTGATTAATTATTAAACCTATGACTCATAACTCGTGTCGCTTAAAAATATTCAATGACTAAGTAAACTTCAAAGTAATGTCTGTTTGACCAAATTGCACTGTGTCGGATTCATGTCAGACGTCAACGCATCTGTAAATGTAAATATGCATACTGTTTATCGTCAGAATGGATATTCAGAGGTCAATGCCTGTCTTTTGGCTCGAGAGAGTAAAAAATAGTTGTACTATGCAAATCATTTTATCATCAAAGGTTATGTATTACTAATTATAACTATTTTAAATCATTACGTAAGATTTTTTATTATCGCATTTTGACCAACACTATTTATTAAACCATTTACTGTGTTGAGATAATTTCATACAAAATTTCCTTCCGTGATGAGTTTACGTGTAATTTTAATTCGAACCACTTCTCGCTATTATTTATGTTACAGTATACGTGTATTGCCAGTGAAAATATGTATGTAGCAATATGTTGTTTTAAAACTTAAACATGTTAGAACAGTGAACACCCCATTAATAACTCACTGCAACAAATCTACTCAAAAAAATGTATTTTTTTTAAATAATTTAAAAACATATTTTTAATTTATAAATATATTTGATCGTTCCATTTAGCGCATTCTGTAAAATTTTAGAGCTTGAAATGTACACTTTAATCTTAGCTCGCGGGCCTGATTCAAATAGGCAGTGGGTTGTCCTCTGGCCGGATTTAGTTAGATTGGCTCCTGTTTGGCCCTCTTTTGTGGATGTAGCTCTAGAAACGGTAGATGAAACCCTCTCCGGAGGTGCTATCTGTGAGTCGGGCCGATAATTTAAGGGCAAAGCCCCGGCGTCGGACCTAAAAGCGTAAGCTCTCTCTCTGCGGCGTAATTATTTATCACTGTCCGACCGTGCCTTGGACCCAAAATTGAAGGATGTTCTTGGAAATAAAACTTTTGTTTGTTTTTTTTATAAGAAGCGGTTTGACGTTAGCAATAGTCGCTATAATAAATTTTAAAAAAATCTTCTCAAAAACGATAGTTAAGCATCTTTAGAAACCTCCCCACCCATACTCTTCCATCATATAAAGAATATCCTAAAAAATATTATTATGACGTAGGACAATTTTTATTTTACAATTGCTTTTGTTCTAGTAAAATTATGTGTTACATTAGGCTGTGCAGCGAATTTTTTTATTAAATCGCCAGGTTTTTTGGTGGAATACAAAAGAGCAAAAATATTTCGGCTTTAAAATTATGAGTGATATGCATCAAACTTTAAAAATATTACTATAGCTTTTCTGATAAGCTCCAAAGTGGCTTGTGTGTCTTTCGTCTTGATTTTTGACTATTCAAGTTGTGTTGATACATGTCAATTGAAAATAAGGACGCGATTCGTCCTTATTTTCAGGGCGGGGAACGCATATACGCGTCATTCGTTATTTGAAACTCAAACTGCTAAAAAATATGACTAATATAAAATTAGTTTTTTAGTGTTTTTTATTAGAAATTAATTTAATTTAAAGTTGGATTTTCATAATTTAATTTTTAAATTATTTTTTCGATGATTCTTAAACTATGTTGTTTGTATTTCTTTGAAATATCGAGATGTGATTAAATAAATCTTGCTAAAAGCTTATAAAACTAACTTTGAGTGAATATACATTTACAATCAAAGTACCACCAAAAATGACTAAATACATGCACAATTCGATGATCGTTGCCAAATATATAAACCCCAAATTATTTGAAAGATGTTTGCACAACTTTTGCGTATAAATAAACCTTTATTAGACAAAAACAAATAATCAGTATCTGTCCCGAAACATCGCATTACCCAGATAATCGAGAATTGGAAAGGGTTGTTGGACTTCCATCAACTACTGAATCTCTTCTACCTGAATATACTTATTTTAGGAACTTTATTCCGCTAAAGACGACTCACGAGGTTTTAACGCCTCTTTGAAACAATCTCAATTGAAACCCCATTTCATCATAAACGTCGCAGAACAAACTCATTGAAATTGTAACTATAGATTAAAACTTTCCACTCGCGCATTATTTTCAGCAGATATTCTTTTCTCGCATCTTAAAATTCTGTAGTTATTCTGTTTTATGACTAATACGATTTAAAGGGACATTGTTCAAGACTGTTTAGATTCAAAATGATCTCAGTGAAGTATCGACACTTTAACGCATTTATAGATTTAACTTAGATGATTTTTAATATTTAGTCCATAAGAGGAAATCTAGAGACTAAAATAGTATCCATAATCAATCTGAATTATATTCTAAACAAGATGTATCAATGACTCGGCTCGGTGATACCAGATTGACCGGGTTTGACCAACGAATACGGTTGTTTCGCCCGTGCGTCAAGCCAACTGTGTCGGAACTATTTTTGAGCTCGTCATTCCTTT
Source organism: Plectrocnemia conspersa (assembly GCF_051122295.1). Classification (NCBI taxonomy): domain Eukaryota; kingdom Metazoa; phylum Arthropoda; class Insecta; order Trichoptera; family Polycentropodidae; genus Plectrocnemia; species Plectrocnemia conspersa. The sequence continues at coordinate 30,295,328 of NW_028277165.1, forward strand.
GTCCAATATGTACTCCTCCAATACCGATCACGTTCATCTCGTACTAGTCTTTTTAACCAACAAGTATTCCACGAATATACAGCTTAATAAATCTTGTCCGCGGAAGGACCCACCGAATAGGAAATTGTAATTCACGTCTCTCTCCATTCGGAACGAACATCCGCCGATTGACATGATGCAGTATAATATGGGTTCGTTACCATGCCTACCGTTAAGGCGCGTCCTCATACTCGAAAATCTGATATGCACAAACTCACGAATTGCCCTCTACCAAAAGCCTCCTTTTTGACTTGGGAGTACCCAAATAGTCGTTGTCCACGGCGCTCTTCTTTCGCCAACCCTTTCAACGCATTTTAAAACACCTTACTTTACCATTTCGTGTTTACGTATTCGTTGAGCGTGAGGACGCGCCTTTAATCAAGTGTCACGTGTGTGTGAATAAGAGCGAAGAACCGTGTGTTTGAATGGAACGCATTGTATTGATTTTGTATGGGCTTTTTATTTTTTTAAATGGCCGAAAGTAAATGGAACGCGACCGGACAAATTATCTGCGCAGGTAATTAGTTTTAATTTGTAAAAATTGCTCTTCGTTTCATGTGAATTGTTAGAAAAGAGATTTGAGTTTGTATTGCAGCTAAGAAGGCGTTATCGTATCGTTAGTAGTCCCATTATTCATAGATAAGATAAGGATATGTCTCGTGTAATCCAGCCAACACTAAACCGGTTCCTGTGAAACTATTTCGTCATAATCTTACATTTGCGATTTTTTATTTGTAAATCTTCCGACAAATAAAAATCGATGGTTCTTAATGTCTTAATATAAATCGACTTAAAGTTACAAAAATATTTTTAAAAGACAAAATTTTATGTGCACAAATGTTTCAAGTTCATCATTACATCGTACAGGCAGTACTTTAATAGTGAAATTATGTTCCAAGACCGTAAATGCACAACTTTTGCTTTTAAATATATTTTTGCATCATAAGTCCAAACCAAAGAATAGTGGACATGCAACATCTGTGCACTAAGCCATTGAAATATTCGAAGAACTTACAGATGCTTCTCTATAATTGAGAATTTATCTTTATTTTCTCAATATGAGACGCTTAACATGTAGTCTATATGTTATAGTGAAAGTGTATTTTTTGGTTAAGTTATATTTTCACTAGTATACATGTTACACCGAATCTATAAAATTGCTTATTGGGTGAAATGGCAAAAAATTACCTAATTCATGAAAAGTGCAAGCCCGTTACCTTATTCCTGAATTAGGCAATTATTAAGCCAATAAGATAGTAGCGCTCCGTTAGTGCTTTTTGAAACTAAGCCAAATGTAATTTTTGACAGTTGCGATACGTCTCGTTTATTAAAAGATCCAATTTTTTGCTCCTGTAATGTGTATGAATAGTATTACTGTTAAAAATAGTGGTCCGTACGTGATTGAATGAATAATTCGGCACGAATCATGGGGTGTTCACTGATCTGATTAAAGTTCGCTCGCATCAAACCTGTTCAAAATACCTCTTTTTGGCATTAAATAAAGATTAAGAACACCGTAGTCAATGATTAATTTGTTCTAGATATGAAAAACACCACCGAAGCGCTACTACTTTACTCAACGCTCAAAGCAAAACAATTCCTGCTATATTCACGCATTCGGCAGATACTTTGCCTAATTCATGAATAAAGTTTGCACTTTTCATGAATTAGGCAATTTTTTGCCTATTTCATGTAATAAGCAATGACGCGGATTTAGTGTACCATACTAAATATAATATCACAAACCGTTTTAACGGTAGATATATTTTTATCAGAGAAAATATAATTTAACAGAATTATATGCCGCTCTAAAATATGTCCATGAAATTAAATTTGCCGGTTACAAATTCAAACCCAAACAATTATTATTATTATAAACTTAACTTAGCCCAATGAACGTAATAAGCAATTTCACTGATTCGGTGTAACAAATATATTTTTAAATGTGTATATATTTTTACTAGCGAAAATATAATTTATCTGAATTATATACTGCTCTAAAATGTCCATGAAACTATATTTGGCAGCTGCAGAACGTCATTTTCTATTTAAAACCAAACCTAACATTATCCATTGTAAAAGCTACTGCACTCTTTTATACGTGTCACGCATGTCAAATGACAGTTTAGAGCAGCAAATAATTTCACTACAACCTTTCAGATAAATTGTATTTTCTGTAGTGGAAATATATTTTCACTGTAGTATAAATAATATCGAGAAGTCAGTCGCATTAAAATTACTTGTGAATTATATTTTTGCTGAAATTCTAGTGATAATATAATTTCACTAATAATACTCATTCACAGTAACATATACATTACTAAATTAAAAATACGATTCAGATTAATTATGTCTATTATCGCAGCAACTATTTAATAATATAAAATATCTATAATATAGAAAAAATAAATAAACGATTTAACAGTATTTTTTGGTTAATAATTTTAAAAAAAATTGAAATTTATTTTTAAATTCTAAAACATCATGTGGTGAAAAAATGTTTTAATTTTCAGTGCTGCTAAAACACAACAGAAATAACATTCAATACTGCTAATACAAAAAAAGCGTGGAATTATTCTCGATTTTGCTCATTGACTTGTGCAATCGCGACCCAAAATACTATTTCATGGCTAGTCTAATATATGTTTTAACATTGAAATATGCTAAGTATTATTTATTTTATTTTCGTCTTCACTGCTTTGATTATTGCCTATTTTTTCTCAGTGACGGGGTGCAGAAACATCTATTATGTTCTGTCGATAAAGTAGGTACCTTCCATTCCGAAATATAAGGAGCACCCTTCAGGTCATTTGCCTCTTTGGTTGCACAGTTACCAGGAGACATTTTTCGCTGTATCCTTCGCTAGCTTAATGACAAATAAGTTTATTTTACTCTTATAAAAAACTGGCACGCTACTGTATACTCCAAAATATTGGTTTTGTACTGATGCTGAAGATTATTGTCGTAATCTGAAACCCAGATATTCGCATTATTTTAATTTTATACTAAAATTGCTTCTACAATTTTTTTATAAACTTAATATTCTTTACTTTTTTCAACGCTCCAGAAGATACCAACTATTTTTTTTAATGTTTATGTACCGTGATTAAAATATGACGCTGAAAAAATAAGCATGTGCACTGTGTTTTACGATGTTTGCGTTAAAAAAGCGTTTCAATTAAAATAAATTATAGAAGATTATGCTTGCAACACACTAGAGAAAAAAGTATCAAAGAAACTGCCTACAAAGAGCTATTCGTCAAATCCGATACTATTATCTGACGGTCACGTTTTTACAATCAATTTTGTACGCGGCCCCGTCTCTGACGAATCTAAATAAAGAAATTAATAAACAGTACTTCCTATTCGTTCATTAGGCATTCGTGTGGTGTGCAGATGTGGACGTCTCTGAATTTATCAACTAATTGAAAACGCGAGCTTTCTACGGCTGTGGTTGTAAAATATGTCTTTACACGGTGACAAAAGCCACAAGTAAGTCGTTAGATCTGAACGACCTACGTAAAAAGGTCGTTCCAGTTTGCCCACGATTCCTTACACGAGTGCAGTACTTAATTATCTGGTTTGCGGTTTGCTCTCTCGCAGATTTAATATGCAGCAGATATTAGGTCATTTCACGCCAGGTGTAGTAGATATAAAGCTATATATTTTCAGAAAATCGATTCGAAGATACCAAATAATGAGTAGAAGGAATGGAATTGAATCACACATTGATAACAGATAGATTAGGATAATCAGTCGAATGCTAAAAACTGCACACTGATTATATTGTTATCGCGGTTTTTATTATTATAGCGTGTTAAATGTTATCGGAAATCATGAAGCGTAATAAAACAAACATTTCACGTTTCGTTAAAACTCATTTCATTCAACGGTTTAATCGTTTTGGATTTAAATGATAACGAAATAAACTTTATCAGAGGCAATAGGAAAATCTATGAACACATGTTTTCATATGAAAATATTCTTTTTAAATCAGGCCATCGACTCTCTGTTTAACCTCTGACCCACTTTGGACATCCGCATAGTATACATTTTTATTATGAGAAAAGGTAAAACACTACACGACCTAATTACCGTCGCGAGCAATTTAAAAATATTGTCGCTAACTTTTCTAAAGCGCGCATATGGCATTTGAAAAGATAACCGACTGGGACTACTTTCTATTGTGAGTCCCACTCTTTCTCGCTGCGTTTTCTTGGCTTTGCGGTTCCAGATATTATCACCATAGCGCATTTTGGTCGATCTGAAGCACTAGTGTGTATTTTAGCTTACTTTTTGAAAGACGGAATCGATAGAAGCTGCCGCCGCTGGCTTTCCGTCTAGGGTTTCTCGGTAAACGCTCTTAGCTCGCCTCGTTGGTCTCAGCATGTGTGTGCTTGGCAATTATTGGGTGTAAGAAAAAAGTGTCCAGTGACGTCTTGTACCAGGCCAGGGACGTTAAAAGTCCTGCGACACGGTCATAAATTACTGACATATTTACATATGTAACACTTTGTTGGTATATTTGCATACACTGCCAGGTTTGTTTAACGCAGTTTCATTTAAAGAATTTACCTCTAAAGAGTTTTATTTGATAATATATATTTCACCGGCGCGCATCAATACATATTGCGTCAGAGACAACGCATTCGCTTCTCAAAATATGTACGTAATAAACTTTCTGTATGACTTTTTGTAGGGCGATGAGAGTAGTATTAAATAAAAATATATTTATTGGAGAGTTGTATGATACTTCAAACGTTATTATATTCCCTACCAGCAGCTTAAAGAAGTTATTTTACAAATATACTCGTTGACGCGACTCGAGGGAATCATATCCCAGTATATATTATATGATTTTTTTTATTAAATAAAATAAATTATTTAAGAAATGTGACTTCGCACTTAGAAATAGACGTTGGAAACTGGTAACGATTTTTATTTGTTCACGTTTCTCTTGCTATCTGCTGAGACTGTAGATTAGAAGGTCTCTGGCAAATCATAACTATGCAGCGATCATTCAACCAATTATTGCACTTTTCTATTCAAACCAACGAAATATTCCACGTCACTAAAGACTGAAATTTGCTTGATATACATTTTCGAAGGTCGAATTATACAACGGGCTGAATGTTAACGTTGCTTTTTATCGTCCAATGGTATTGTTTGCGTAATTACGCAACACAAAAACATTTTTTCTCTGTATCAGAGGGCAATTACTACGCACTGTTTACTTGCTCCTTTATGTCCAAATAATCATTTTTTCATCTGAATATTACGAGATCTATTATAGTGGTCTTTTGCCACGCTCATCCTTATAATAATCGCGGTTGCGGTGATTTAGTTCACGATTCTAAAGAAAAAAACCCACAATATTTGTATACCCTCATGTACAGGTATCTGAATAAACATTTTTGGACAATTTCTAATAAAAGTAAGTCGGTTGCATTATTTGGTAACTAGCACAGAGAAACATGCTCAAGGAAACTGTGCACTAGGTGATTATACAAGGCACACAGTTCCTATGATATTTGTTTTTATTGCATATGTTTTCTATATGTTGATGGAATATGTAGTCCAGGGAAGTAATTTCAGCTTTTTTCAAAGGGTGGCAAAATTTGGCCAGTCATTTTGTTAAGATTCATAGTATTTCATTAAATTTTCTGGCCAAATTCTGATCCTGTTTAGAATCCATGTCAAAGGCAATAAACTTGTTTAACAATAATGCGACTTACAATAAGTGCGAATCAAATGAAGCATATCTAAACTGAATTTTAATCAATAGGAGAGCGCAAAAAACAATTATCACTTCTCAGAATTCAAAAATCCAAATCAAAAGCAATAAAATCGTGCCGTCGCCGTCGCAGTGGGAAAGTTGATCTAGTGCTTATACTACTAATTTTAAAAATAATATTACAAATTTAATGTAAATCATCTAAACCAAACTTCGACCAATAGGAGAACGCAAAAAAAAAAACATTTTTTTTTCAGTCTATAATCTACGTCAAAAGCTTTAAAATCGTTTCGTCGTCATCGCAGAGAAAACGCTCGGTTATCAAGCGCTCATACTATATTACAAATATAATATAGCACATTAAACTGAAATTTGACCAATAGGAGAACACAAAAAACAATTATCCCTTTTCAAAGGTCAAAAATCCACGACAAAAGTAATAAAATAGTGCCGTCGCCATCGCAGTGGGAACGCTCATTACCAATAGGAGAGCGCAAAAAACAATTATCACTTCTCAGAAGTCAAAAATCCACGTCAAAAGCAATAAAATCGCGCCGTCGCCGTTTTTGCCGACGGCGACAGCACGATTTTATTGCTTTTGACGTGAATTTTTGACTTCTGAAAAGTGATAATTGTTTTTGCGCCCTTCTATTGACCTAAATTCGTTTTGATTATACTTTGATTAGCCCTTTTATATAAAAGTCCATAGTAATATCAGTAAGGATAGTTATCATATTTTTATAACATTGTGTAATATCGAAGTGCAGACAAACCATAAAGAAATATGCGAGATGCAACATCGACCTGTAATTCTTCTTCCGCTTATTTTCCTCTGAGAGATGAGTTGACATAGTTTATATTTTGGACTTGACCTATTGAATGTTCTAAAACTATATTTAGTTTTAGAACTTTCATTAAGTTAGGTTTGGGTTTGAACAGCAAATGAACGTTTCGCATATAATTTAACTAGCGCCTATCAGTTAAATTATATTTATATAGTAAAAATATATATCCACTGGTGAAAATGTATATTGATCGAAAAATGTTAGGCGTACGCCTAACTTTTCTGCAAAAAATATACGTTGTTCTGATTTATTGAACGCTTTCATAGTCTCGGACGATTCGGTGTAGCTCCGCTTGATGCGAATAAGCGTGAGTTCTCATTATTTCCCGCTGGAGTTCTGTACAGAAGCTTTTAACCCTTTAAAAGCCAGCGACTTTTTGTGAGTCACCTATTTTTTCTCTTCACTCGTCAGTATCTCTTTCTAAAAATAAATATAAAATACTTTGCTTACTGATACATTAAGTTAGTACAATAATCTTTAATAATTTGTTTAAAAATAATAATCAAGTGACCTACTGGTGAGTTGCTGGCGTTTAATTGATTAAAGCTAACCAGACTTTTGTTTTATGTGTATTATACAGATCTTATCAGACTGGCGTGTATAACTGCGTAACGATAAATTCGAATTCAGTAACATTTAGCGACGTCGTCCTCCTTTGGAATGTGCAATTCGGGGATGCTATACTTGCTCTACAGAAAAATTCGGTTTTATAGACTTTTGTGTTAAATTAAAGTACAATTCTTACTAAATCTGAGGAACGCATTATTATCATTTTTGTGATCCTTTTGAACAAGTATTGCAAACTAATTTCGACGCTACGATTATAGGCACGCAGCAAGAAAATTTCGTTTACTATAAAAAATGTTGAAGTGTTTTCAGATAATCGAATGAGTAAATATAACTTTCTTAGAACAAATAACCACTTAATTCGTCCATAGATATTTTTTTTTATTTTGCATGATTTTGGCCTACGATTTAATTATTTTACATCTTAATATTTCCTGCTTTTACTTCTAATATAATATTAACATATGGTTACGTGAGACTTGATATATTCGACGCTATTTTAATATCAAGTATATAAATAGTTTCAATTAGTGTAATTGTATATCAGCTTTGAATACCCTCATAACAATTTTAGACCATAAAATGCCAACACGCCCACCTACCTAATCTAGTTCGTTAATCTGTCTATCTAACAATCAATTAGCGAATTTTCTTCCATAAACGAATCAACCGAAAGTTGCCTAATGTAATAACTCCAAGTGACTCTCGAAAAGTTTAACCGCTAACTGCGCTAATTTATTACTTCCGAATTGAACTTGAATTTAGCGCCCCTGACTGTAACATGTATGTTATGTCTTTTTTTCACTTTTTGACTCTCGTTATGGAACTCGAGTATGCACGGGCAATTGGCTTCTTGACAACAATTTTTTTTGCCTCTTTTCGGTATACATACATATTTAAGTTTAGGGAAGTTTGTCGGAATTTATAAAATATGAACGGTAGCACGTTTTTGTTGAAATAACCATACTGTGTGAGACATTGCGTGATCGTGGTGATAAAAAATAACATCTTACGTCGGTTGCATGTCTGAAGCTACGTTACTTTTAATACGAAAGTGTTAGTTGACAGTGCGTGATTCGTTTTTATTTTCTTATATTATATTCCATTTACACATACGATGTGCCCGGAACCTGTCCTGAATACTCTACTCCCCTCTTTTCAGATTCATCCCTTTAGGTATAGCAAGAAAAAAATACTACTAAATATTTTAATTTATCTTCTCAAGAATCATAGCGCGAACTTCATAACATATGTAGAGCAAATTTAACCTTCTACAAAATTACAAGACAGAATGATGAATAACGTAGAAAACAGCAGCCGTACACGATTAACTCAATCTTCAAGATACTGTCCAATTCAATTGCCCAATTTGAGAGTCCCACGTTCTAATTGGCGTCATGGAATTAATGAACAGTTAACGAATTTATCTCAGTGTTCATTGTTACGTGTAGTACCTAGCCGATGCATGGAATGAAAAATATCTTTGACTTACGACCATTCTACTCTCACAATAATAATGCGGTGCTAAAGAAGAAGAAATTCGCTAATGAGTTACTGAGTCTTGTTACCTCATGAGAAACCACTTTTTTGTGGAGTCATCGAAAGCTCATCGAAAGAGAATTTTCTCGGTTGACATTGACAACCATATATGGAGACTCGTTACGAAATCCAAACCCTGTCCAGATTTGGTTCATTGGCACGTAAAATCTTTAAGGTGTTAAACTCATACGCAAAAAAGAGATTCCTATCTGTCTTCTACACACCATTGATGGTTGCGTCATATAACTAAATTAAATGTAAGGCTTTTTAAAGTTTATAACTGATCAACGGTTTGCTCAACTGTGTACTTTGTTTATACTAAGCATAAAGTCTACCGTCCACAAAACGGTTTGAAACAATTTATAAAAAGATTGTAATTAGTTCAGCTATTTTATACTTCCGTCAATATTTGGCGAGCTTTTCAGTGTCGTTTCTTTTCCAGTATATTTAATGTCAAAGTTGACGCTTTAGATGTATGTTTAAAATAAATCATATTTCATTAACCCTTTTAATGCCAGATGAGTTTGCCTTGTATATATATACGAAAACTGCTAAGCGTTTTTTATATAAAAAATCATCTTTAACAATTTTTTAAATTTAAAAAAATACTTGTGCTCTCTATAATGTGTATAAAATAAAAGGGATAATTTACATATTTTACAAAAATAGAACATCTTTAAAAAATTAAAAATATATATAATATAACCAAGTTTGAAGTATGCAACATTGCTTAACACATTTAATTTATTTATAAAATCTAGTATAATTTATAGTTGATCATAAAAAGCCATGTTATCATTTTACAAAGAAACATTATTTCAATAATATAAATAATTTTACAAACATACTAATTATATATGTATATTATAACCATTTTCATATTTAAATTTGTTATTAGCTAGAATTTAAAAATAAAACGGTGGTTATAATCTATGAAAATAATAATAGCAAAGTAATGGATATAATTTGTAAAAATATGTTTTGGGTAAAATATCTAAATAGGGACTAGAATGTGTAAATCGTTAAAAGAGATATGTACATTTCTGCGATACCTGCTATTGTATTGCTTCATCTGGTATTCCATTGCAAAGAAATGCCCAGCGGCTGCTTGCTTTGTCATATACAGAAAAAATACAAGGAAACGTCATAAAATACATTATACATGTCTAATGTAGAGCAGATGTATCCCTTTTACTTTAAAAAAAAGCTTATATGACTTAAATTAAGCTTAAATTGCATGGCCGAAAAATCGGCCCAGCAGTTTTTCATGCGTCGTGTGGGCCGATTTTTCGGCCCTCTGGCATTAAAATGGTTAATTTATTTTTTAGAAAGCTAGACTGAGATTTCTTAATCCTTTCACCGCGGCTGATATTTTTGCGCGCAATTTCGAAATTTGATAATATGCGGGGGGCACTTATTCGTGCCATATTTTTTTTTAATATTATAGTTTAATAAATTCAAGTGATTTACAGTCTTAACCATATTGTTAGGCCCAGAGGTTTACGGCACTTTTAGGTGCCCAGTGAATACCGGAAATTCTCTTGATGACTTATATAGAAGCCATCCGCGGTGAAAGGGTTAAAGATGTTAATTTTGATAATATGGAGAAGTTTTCGAGAAAATTGTCATCAGATTCTTCTGGTTCATTTGTACCATTTCTCGATTTATAGCCATATTTTAAATAAAAAATATTTTTAATCGCACAATTATATATATTTTGCTTTACAAACGTGATTTCCAAGTCCTATTCTAGTTTATATGAAAGTTTAATACAACATATTTTAAAAATCAGGTTTATACCATTTTATTAGCACGAGAAACGACGTGTCTCCTACAAAACGCGGGCGACTGCAAATAGCTTCGCGGTCGACTGGTCGATCGCGCTCGATGCACTGTTATATAAAAAAATCCAGCAACAGTGTTTTAATAATGCAATAATAAATTTTAAAAAAATATTACATTATTAAAATATTCGAATATTCTAAATATAAATTCTTTATATTCATGACAATTTTCAACTGAATATGCAAGTAAGTTTGTCTTAGGAGAAGTGGCGTAGCTAGGGTTTGTGCCGTCCGTAGGGATTTTTATCCCCCATACAATTAACTAATACAAAATCTGACCCTGATTTTTATAGTTTATTTAATAGATAACACAGATCTTGGTGCGTCTTTGCGAGTCTCACTAAGTTTGCCACGATACTTCTCCGGAGTCCCCTAATGTGATAAAATTTCACATATTGTGTATTGATCTTTCAATACAGCTGAGGATTTTTACTGGCCAATTTCATCACTTCTTGAACTCATCTCCAAAATCAGTTTACGCCTTAAGAGTTAACACGGTATAGATCGGTAACCAGGCATTTCGAAGAACGATGGTAACAGACGCGTTATTGTCTTTCAGGTTTGTGATCCAGTGTTTATGCAATATATCCTTTGTTGACGCTGGTCATTTTGAGGTAACGATATCTCTCTTCCGTTGTGTGATGTGTGGTCGGTCTAAACTTTCGTGACGGTTTGATGGAGGTGTAGCGTGGAAGATTTATCTTTTTGTTGTTCAAGTGCTCGTTATGGTAACCTCTAAATTATGCCTAATAGCGCAGATGGTTAAAAAAATCACACGCCTAATTTATATACAAAGCTCAAAGAGGAATTATGTGGCAGTAGATTTTTTTTTATGGCCTGAAGTGTAAATTGCTTAACTTAATTTTATTATAAATCTAACCATTATGACTTGAAAGATTTCCTAATGCGTCATGATGTCCTATATACAAAATAGTTCAAACAGTTCATACCACCATCTTATATATAATTGTTCTAAGACGCTTCCGGACGCGCATATTTTAAAATGAAAAATTAATTGTAAATCGTATCGCTTTGTATGAACGGTGTATATACACGTAAAAAAATATATATATTTAATTATAATAAACATTCTGTTGTTTCGACCAATGAAAAAAAGGCATTCAAATATAAAACAAGATGGGTGAAAGCAACGTGATAACATATTTAAATAATTATTATTTTAAACAAAATTTTGCTACGCGACAAAAATTTTCATTAATTCGTCATGTGCGTTGTTCCATTTGACTAAATATAAATTAACTAAGTGTGTTATAACTATGAAAATTAAATATATCTATAATGTGTGTAATAACGAGAAGAATGCATTGATTAAACTATATAAACAATCATAAAACAGTGTCCGTAATGAAATCTTCAAGTCGGGCTCCGAGACCGAAAAGTGAGTTTTTTTCTTTTTAATACATACAAATTATCATTGCTTCTGATTTAATGCACATATTCGTTTGATTTGACTGAATATAATCACTCGAATTAAAAATATATACTTAGATTGAGGTTAATGTCGATCAAACCATATAAATGCTAATAAAGCGGATTTTTTTATCTATTGATATTTGGGGATACTATCTTTCATGACAATCGCATGACAATAATGTGATGCAGTCGGTTTTTAGCTGGAGAAGTTTGGTTCCATTTTTGCGTATCTTATTGCTCGCTCATGGCTTCTTAAAAATAAACAATAATATATTTTTTTTTAATATCATATATAAATCCAAATAAACCGTAATACGGTAAAATCTCTTTGTAACAAATACTGAAATAACAAAATTCCCAGTTTCCGAAAAACTTTCATACAAAACGTTTTCGTTGTAACGAAGACTGATCTCAGTATAACGAAATATTTTGATCCGAATTTAAGAATGACATTACAACTTGACACAATATTTCTCCGAATTCAATTCGCCTTTGATTTGGCGTGTGCCGGACGTGTTCACAAGCGACTAGAGTCTCCAATTCGAGTACTCGAGTATTTTTGTCTATTTTTCAAGTACTTGCTAATCGAGTATTTTGAAAATTACTCGATTAATACTCGAAATTAAATTTTTTTTAAATATTTCAGAAACAAAAATAACTTTAACTCGGTCCGGTAAAGGTTAACGTCTTGCTTTTATTTGGCGTTTATGCCCGAAGTCCCGAGTTAGAGCGGTTACTATCAGGTATAATTTTTTCATAGTTCCATAGTTGCATAGTTCCGGTCGTCGGCTATGTTAGTGGGTACGACGGAGAAATTTCTTTTTTGTTTTCTGTTCGTCAGTCCCGACTTATCTAATTTATGGCAATGAACAATATGAAATATCAACAAAAAAAAATTAGGTTCTATGACTATCCAGTTGTAGCGTAAAGTGTTGTCAATTGTTTATACTGATCCCTCAGCTTAAAATATAAATCAAAACAATTGTGTGTTTTAAAGGCATTTAAAGTAAAGTCAGTTCTTTGCGAACCGTTTAGCTCTAGAGTGAAAGGGATTCACCCAAATACATCTTCGAAGGATATAGATTTAAATTCTTCGCATTAATCAAAAGGAGTAGAATATTGTATATTGTTAAGAAAAAAAAATCTATTCAAGAAGAATTACAAAATGCTATTTTGTCAATAGTCGAAGGAAATAAGAGAAAAGCAGAGAAGGGAATGAAAGAAGAGAACATAAAAAGAGAGTTCAAAAAATTTTATATCTATAAAAAGCGAACAGATATAAATTAGAAGCCTTATCCAACGCGTTAATGACAATAAGACCAACATCAACAGCAACGGAAAGGGTTTTTTCCATAACGGGAATAATAAAACCAAAGGTTAGCAGTAATATTAAATTCGAGACACTTTTTGCATTATTGTTTTTAAAAAGTATGTTCGTGAAGTTAAAATAATTGTAAAAATAAACATACTAAGTATTTTATTTATTTATTTATATGTGCACGAATTTGAATAATAGCTATTTTGGTACATTTGGTAAATACTCCAAAGTACTCGAGTATTTTAAAATTTTAATATTCGATACTCGAGTAGTTGATGGTTCGAGTAATTGGAGACTCTACAAGCGACATTCGAGATGTTCGCCAAAACAAACTTTTTTTCAACAAATTTTATTATGTTCATTGCAGTATCATTAAAAATGGACAAACAACGATCTGTCAATTTTATAAGTGGTTATTTTGATGCTGTAGTAATATGGTATAAAATATATCATCTTCCTTACATTCAATATAACGATTTTTCAGTATTACGAATTTCGCTATACTGATATTTCACTGTACAATGTTTAGTTGTATTATTATCTAGCCAAGTTTTAGACCTAATCTTAAATGATATATAATATTTAGTTTTATCATTAAATATCTTAGTTTCATATCTAACTTAAAATAATATAAAATGTTTTCTTCTGGAAATATTTAGCTAAGTTGTAAACCTATTTTCAAATGAATTGAAAATGCTAAGTAGTTTTTTATAGATTGAACCATTTTGACTATCATTGAAATTCTTAAATATTAATGTCTAATTTTAAGCATTAAAATTGTATTCCAAACATCCTTTATTGCATTAGTATCCACCTATTGTAACTAATGTAAACTATTATTTCTGTCCTTATTGTATAGTTGAAAATTATGGAACTATTCATTTTACATTTTAAATTTAAATTAAGAGTAAGTTAAAATATTTTTATTTAAATTTAACTGATAACAAATAAATATTTTTATTTAAATTTAACTGTAACTACTTCCAACAAACATCATAATACATATCGCGTAATTGCAGGGTCGGCTCGAGCAATTTCTACGCCACACTTACTGTTAAGTGTCACGAGAACTTTTCGCATCATATTTGCGTTTTTGCCCTATCGTTTCTTCACGGTTCACCGCGGTCGAATTTATTATCACAAAGGTCTCACAAAACTAGTCCCTTAGACACAAGCGACATGAACCGCTTTGATCCTCCTAAATTCGTAATGAAATACACCCAAAACACGACATCCTCCTCTTCTCTCCGAATGATATTTTCGGCACAAGAATCCCACGAATGTGGGCGAAATTGTTTTCTTCTCTCTTTTCCCGTATGCGACATGTTGTGCGCGTCGTGACGAATATTTAGAACGACGACTTATTGCATTTTAATGTCGGCGGTTTGTTTTGACTGGTTCTCATTGGCACTGGTGCACTAAAAACGCGGCGAGTTTAAATTTGTTTCGTTTATACGATTATGTTAAACATAACACGACGCCGATCGTACGTCGAGGTGACCGCGCGTTTCGATTTTATGGTCCGATGTCCGCTTTTAACCCTTTATGCGCGGCGGGTGTGAACGACCGTGGTGCGGCGCACGACACTCGAAAGGTTAATATTTCAGTGCCGAATA